>NC_133336.1:186649555-186923199 GCF_042186555.1 Aquarana catesbeiana
GATACCTGCAGTTAAGCCATTTTATCAGCCGCCTACCACATCCAA
Organism: Aquarana catesbeiana; assembly: GCF_042186555.1. Lineage (NCBI taxonomy): Eukaryota > Metazoa > Chordata > Amphibia > Anura > Ranidae > Aquarana > Aquarana catesbeiana. The sequence continues at coordinate 186,649,601 of NC_133336.1, forward strand.
TAAGATCAGGAGAGGAGCTATCGGACTTGGAAAAGATATGTACGTCAAATAACACTAAAGGTATAATATCAAAACTTTACAAACTGGGTTTGGCAAAGAGTAGCAGGGAGATACCACCATTTATTATTAAATGGGAAAATGAATTAGGAGTACAGTTAGATAGTAATAGAATAAAGAAAACTCTGGAGCTGACCCACAGTTCGTCAACTGACATCAGTGTTGCCGAAATGAACTACAAAATCCTAACAGGCTGGTACATTACCCCGGATAAGGCAAGTAAATATCAAAAAGATAAAACTGCGGAGTGTTGGAGGGGGTGTAAAGGTGTAGGAAACATGGCTCACATCTGGTGGGATTGCCCCGTAATTAAACGGTACTGGCTAAAAATTCTGGGATACATCAAGCAGATAACTAAGATTGAGGTTAAATTAGACCCCTGGATAGTGCTACATCATGGGACAAGTGGGGAGGTAAAAATTTATAAAAACACCCTAGTACCACACCTGTTGAATGCGGCAAAAAAGGTTATAGCAAAGAACTGGAAGAAGCTAGAGGGCCCATCAATATGGGAGTGGGTTGATGTAGTAGAAGGGATTCGGTATATGGAGGAAGGAGGACCTGAAAGAGAAGTTGAATCAGCAGAAGGGAGGAACAACTGGCAAAACTGGAAGGAGTTTAAAAAATCATGGAGTATTACTGAAGGTTTGAGAATAAGAATTGATTAAAATAGAGATAACATCTAATGTACACAAGAGGTGCGGGGGGGGGGGGGGGGGGAGGGCGGGATAGGGGTTGGGGTTCCTTTTCCTTTTGTATTTGCTGAATTGAATATAAGATATGTACACTTGTTCAGTAAGCTACAAATGATGTGAAAAAAAGGAGAGACACAGATGACACTGACTAAGTGGATCAGGTCTCCAACTATAATCACTGAGGTGGCAAAAAAAAACAAAAAAAAAAAAAAAAAGAAAAAGGCCTGGATTCTTTCCCAAATGTACATAATATAACTGGGTACTGACATTTATAGGCAAGGTTGGTCCAGGGAAAATAATTACTTCTCGGGGGATCAGGAATTAATTTTTTCCCCTGCTGTAGCAAACGGGATCATGCTTTGCTGGGATTTTTCGCCTTCCTCTGGATTAGCTGTGGGTATAGGATTGTGTATATGGGATTGTATGATATTATTTTTTATTTATTTTTATGGTTGAACTAGATGGACTTGTGTCTTTTTTCAACCTAACTATGTAACTATGTAGGCTGCTGCAAATCAGATAGAACCCCCCTTATTATGGCTGGAGGACGTCCAGCTTTTGTTACTGCAGTGTATAGATCTGAATGGAGCCTAAAAATCGATAACAAAGAATTAATTTAAAGTGTTACTAAACCCAGGACCCTGCATTCACTATATCTGGTCTCCCGCAGTACACAGAACAAGGAAATGCAACTATTTTAGTAAATAAAAACACCTAAATACCTTTTCTCATCAGCAGTATATGGCAGTCTTATGACTTCTATAATGCCGCGTACACACAATCAGAAATTCCGTCAGAAAAAACTTGGATGGTTTTTCCGATGGAATTCCGCTCAAGCTTGCCACTTTAAAGTGGTTGTGAACCCTTCCATATACCCAATGAAGTGACTGGACACACAAATCCTCCTACATAAGTACCTGTTTATATGCAGTTTTCTCTTCTCTACATCCTTCAAAGTACTGAATTTATACAGCTTGTCTGAACTGTTAGAAAAAGGGGGAGGAGAGCTGAAGTTACACTCTGCAGAGCTCAGTAAGGAGAGCTCTGAGAGCTGATTGGAGGGAAGGGACACACCCCCTTCACACAGCACACAGGAACAGAGCTGAGGCTGGCTGTCAGTCTGCTGGAGATCCCTCCCCTGTCACCTTTTTTTTTTTTTTCTTGGTGTCAGAAGTCATTTATGCTGAGGCAGCAGACAGAAATGACAATTAGTGCTCTGGATGGACACATACAATAGAGGGATATGCTTTGTTCATATTTCATGTCCAAGGTTTACAACCACTTTAAACATCAGCAGCACTTGTAGAAGTAGTTTTTGCATAGCTGGGCGAGGTTTCTCCTTTATGTTTTACAATGACACGTGAACATTTAAATACATAATTGTGAATATGATTATTATCCTCTTGATAGAAAAGTAAATAGTATATTAAGTTTACTAATCCTTTAAACCTCTTTACAGCTGAACTAAAATGTGTATATGACAGAAAGACTTTACAACTGGGAGGATTTCTCAGAGACGAGTACTGTAAATCCGTCTGATTAAAGCGTCAATCAGTATTGAAGACACTAAGCTAAGCAGGGCAATAACTTCTCCGCAAGATGTGGAAACCTTGCAAGAAGATCTGAATAAATTAATGGGGTGGGCGACTACATGGCAGATGAGGTTCAATGTAGAAAAATGTCAAATAATGCATCTGGGTGGCAAAAATCTGAATGAAATCTATACACTGGGGGGAGAACCTCTGAGGGAATCTAGGATGGAAAAGGACCTGGGGGTCCTAGTGGATGATAGGCTCAGCAATGGCATGCAATGCCAAGCAGCTGCTAATAAGGCAAACAGAATATTGGCATGCATTAAAAGGGGGATCAACTCCAGAGATAAAACGATAATTCTCCCGCTCTACAAGACTCTGGTCCGGCCTCACCTGGAGTATGCTGTCCAGTTCTGGGCACCAGTCCTCAGGAAGGATGCACTGGAAATGGAGCGAGTACAAAGAAGGGCAACAAAGCTAATAAAGGGTCTGGAGGATCTTAGTTATGAGGAAAGGTTTTAAGCACTGAACTTATTCTCTCTGGAGAAGAGACGCTTGAGAGGGGATATGATTTCAATGTACAAATACCGTACTGGTGACCCCACAATAGGGATAAAACTTTTTCACGGAAGGGAGTTTAACAAGACTCGTGGCCACTCATTAAAATTAGAAGAAAAGAGGTTTAACCTTAACCACTTCAGCCCCGGAAGATTTTACCCCCTTCCTGACCAGAGCACTTTTTGCGATTCGGCACTGCGTCGCTTTAACTGACAATTGCGCGGTCGTGCGACGTTGCACCAAAAAACAAAATTGACGTCCTTTTTTTCCCCACAAATAGAGCTTTCTTTTGGTGGTATTTGATCACCTCTGCGGTTTTTATTTTTTGCGCTCTAAACAAAAACAGAGCGACAATTTTGAAAAAAAAAAAGCAAGATTTTTAACTTTTCGCTATAATAAATATCCCCCAAAAATATTTTTAAAAAATATTTTTTTCCTCAGTTCAGGCCGATACGTATTCTTCTACATATTTTTGGTAAAAGAAAAAAAAATGCAATAAGTGTATATTAATTGGTTTGCGCAAAAGTTATAGCATCTACAAAATAGGGGCTAGTTTTAGGGCATTTTTATTATATATTTTTTTTTTAGTAGTAATGGCGGCGATCTGCGATTTTTATCGGGGCTGCGACATTATGGCGGACACATCGGACATTTTTTTACACTATTTTGGGACCATTGTCATTTATACAGCGATCAGTGCTATAAAAATGCACTGATTACTGTGTAAATGACACTGGCAGGGAAGGGGTTAACCACTAGGGGGGCGATGAAGGTGTGTCCTAGGGGAGTGATTCTAACTGTGGGGGGGGATGGGCCACTAGTTACATGACAGTGATCACTGCTCTCGATGACGGGGACGGGGTGTGCTCCGTGACACGATCGCTGGGAGACCGGCGGACATCGAGTCCACCGGTCTCGCGGTCATACTGTACGCGGCGGGTGTGCCTGCTATCCCCGCCTCTTAAAGGGGGGACGTACAGGTACGCCCATTTGCCCACCGCTGCCATTGTGCCGACGTATATCGGCGTGCAGCGGTCGGCAAGAGGTTAACAAGACTCGTGGCCACTTATTAAAATTAGAAGAAAAGAGGTTTAACCTTAAACTATGTAGAGGGTTCTTTACTGTAAGAGCGGCAAGGATGTGGAATTCTCTTCCACAGGCGGTGGTATCAGCGGGGAGCATCGATAGTTTCAAAAAACGATTAGATAAGCACCTGAACAACCACAACATACAGGGATATACAATGTAATACTGACATATAGTCACACACATAGGTTGGACTTCATGGACTTGTGTCTTTTTTCAGCCTCACCTACTATGTATATGTAACTATGAAGTGCAATGGGATTTACAGAGAAATGCAGGTCTATACGATAGGCACGATGCTGTGATAAAGGGAATGTGTACTGACTCTGTCTACATATGGTCTTTATTACAGTTAAAAAAAAAAATTCTGAGGTATTCTTCATTCTATATTTCTAGCAAAAGACTAGAAAAATTGGGTATAAGCTCCCTTGTGTAGCCATCCAAAAGCCCCGAGACTGCTGCTGAGTGCCGCCACCTTGGATGTGAGATCAGCAGCCCCTGCAGACTCGGAGCCGCCACTCCAAAGACACTCTACAGCACAAACACAAGGCCCGCGGGCCAAATCTGGCCACCAGTCGGCCCCACAGAGGAGGACAGAACTCCTCCGTCGGATCCTGCCCTTCTCTGTGCAGCCGAAGAGAGGCTCATCTCTGCCACCTCCCTTCTCAGCAGTTAGCAGCAAAGAGGAGGACAGAACTCCCCCTACAGATCTTGCGCCTTCCTGTGCAGCTGCAGCACCCCCTCATCTCCGCCTCCTCTGTTCTCAGCATTCAGCAGACTCTGGCAGCCGACTCCAGCCCTTCTTTGGTCCTCCTCCAGACCTTGCACTTTCTGCTTCCCAGCTCCTTCCTGGCAATACCACAAGGTAAGGCGGGTGTACTGTGATGTAAGGGAGGGTAGGAGACTTGACATCTAATGTGGGGGGGTGCTCTGGACATCTGCTTATATTTATGAGAAAATTACAATTCGAATCACATTGAAAAGAAGGAAGAGTCGCACACCGCTGGTATCCTCCACAAAACTTTATTGGAGACTGCCCAGACAGAACACTATGGCAGTCTCCAATAAAGTTTTTGGTGGAGGATACCAGCGGTGTGCGACTCTCCTTTTCAGACTTGCATCATCTGCTACAGGAGTGCGAGTGAGATGCCGCTCTGCAACTACCCTTCACACCTCACGCCCCGGTTCACATTGGTCCGATTTGACATGCGATTTAACCACTTCAGCCCCGGAAGATTTGGCTGATGAATGACCGGGACATTTTTTGCAATTCGGCAATGCGTCGCTTTAACTGACAATTGCGCAGTCGTGCGACGTTGTACCCAAACAAAGTTGACGTCCTTTTTTTCCCCATTAATAGAGGTTTCTTTTGGTGGCATTTGATCATCTCTGCGATTTTTTTATTTTTTGCGCTATAAACAAAAAAAGAGCGACAATTTTGAAAAAAAAAAAAAAAAAAAACCACAATATTTTGGACTTTCTGCTATAATAAATATCCCCATTTTTTTTTTAATTCTTCTACATATTTTTGATAATAAAAATTACAATAAGTGTATATTGATTGGCTTATGCAAAAGTTATAGCATCTACAAAATAGGGGATAGATTTATAGCATTTTTATTTTTTTTTACTAGTAATGGCGGCGATCTGCGACCTTTATCGGGACTGCGACACTATGGCGGACACATCGGACACTTTTGACACATTTTTGAGACCATTGGCATTTATACAGCGATCAGTGCTATAAAAATGCATTGATTACTGTAAAAATGTCACTGGCAGGGAAGGGGTTAACACTAGGGGGCGATCAAGGGGTAAACTGTGTTTCCTAGTGTATGTTCTAACTGAAGGGGGGATGGGACTGTCTAAGCGAGATGACAGATCACTGTTCATATACTTTGTATGAACAGACGATCTGTCTCTTCTCCCCTCAGAGAATCGTGATCTTTGCGTTTACACACACAGATCCCGGTTCTCGGTGTGTCACGAGCGATCGCTGAACCCCAGCGGTTGCTCGCATCGGCTCCGGGGGGCGAGCAGCGGGCGCGCGCCCCTAGTGGCCACAGGGCAAAGCGACGTTACGCCGTAACGTCGTTTCGCCCAGCCGTGCCATTCTGCCGCAGTAAAACTGCGGCGGATGGTCGGCAAGTGGTTAACATGTCAAATCGCATGTCAAATTGGGGGGGGCAATTGCACCCTCCTAAACAGTGCGACTGCATTTGCGGCGCCGCACCAATTTCAAAAAGTTTCTGTACTACTTTTTGCGATTTCGGGCTGTGATTTACATTGACATCTGTGCAGAAACCTGCACAGATGTCTCTGAAATCGCAGCCAAAATCGGGACAGACATGCGGGAGTGAACTCGCACGGCTTCATTCCTGCAGCTCAGTGTGAACCAGGGCTAAGCCTGGGTTGACACTAGTGTGATGCGGCACATCCCATGTGATTCGCACAGGAAACGCACCTCATTCCTGTGCAAATCACATGCGATGCCTGTGCGGTGCCAGTTGAGCCACTCATTTTGTATGGCTAAAATGTACTGCATCCGCACAAAAAACAAAAAAAAGGTGTAGTACCCTTTTTTTTTTTTTGCCGCACTGGAATCAGATTGCATCGATGTTCACACCCATGCGCTCCGATTCAGGCAAACACACTGCGTTCTTCGACCTGCCTTTGGGGTGTTACGTTTTATTGATACTCGTAGCAGATCGGGTGAACGCAATGCAATTGCTATGCGGTGCAATGCATTGCGGAGAAACTCCGTGAATCTTGTGCATTTCCCACATCGCATCAGCGTAAACCAGAGCGGAGTCTAAAGCCTCGTACACACGATCGGATTTTCCGATGGGAATTGTGTGATGACAGACTGTTGGCCTAAAAACTGACCGTTTCTACGCTCCATCGGACAATTGTTGTCGGATTTTCCGCGGACAAATGTTGGATAGCAGGCTTATACATTTTTCCACGGACAACGGTCTGTTGTCAGATTTTCTTATCGTGTGTACACAAGTCCGTCAGACAAAAGTCCAAAGTACAAAGACGCATGCATCGGAATCAATGCTCACCAAAACACGACATTAGCAGAAGGGGCCCAAAGGGTGGCGCTAAAAGAGCTGAAAAGCCACATAGTACATCATTATGTTCGTGTTTGTTGGCCGACAATTGTGTGCAGTTTGTATGCAAGACAATTTCCTGGCACACGCCCTTCGGACAAAAGTCTGATGTTTTGCCTGTGGAAAATTCGATCGTGTGCATGAGGCTTTAAATTACTAAAACCAGGACTTTTCCCGAAGTCTCTCCCATCCTCTGAAACTCCCTGCCCCAGTATGTCCAGTCAGCCCCTAACCTGTCCACTTTTAGGCAATCCCTGAAAAAACTCACTTATTCAGGAAAGCCTACCCCACCTCCACCTAAAGAGCTGTAACTGAGTCACCTACACCAGATCAGCCCCCCCGTAGCTATTCCCTTTTGTACCACCTCCCCCTCCCTAGGAATTAAGCTCAACGAGCAAGGTTCTACAAACAATCCCCTATAATGACAACGTGAAAGAAGTTTGTTTGAAATCTTTGCAAATTTATTAAAAATAAAAAACGAAACAATCCCATGTACATTAAGTATTCACAGCCTTTGCCATGACACTCCAAATTGAGCTCAAGTTCCTCCTGATTCCACGGATCATCCTTGAGATGTTTCTACAACTTGATCGGAGTCCACCTGTGGTAAATTCAGTTGATTGGACATGATTTGGAAAGGCACACACCTGTCTATATAAGATCCCACAAGTAACAGTGCATGTCAGAGCACAAACCAAGCCATGAAGTCCAAGGAATTGTCTGTAGACCTCAGAGACAGGATTGTATTGAGGCACAGATGCCACCGGGGGCGCACACCTCGGCGATCATGTTTGTGGCGTGTCAGTCTGACACACCGCAAATCCGATCTAGGTAAAGAGTCTCTAAGGCTCCATTCACACTAGCGCGTTTTTTGATGCATTTTGCAGAAATGCACGGGAATTTTTTAACATGGGTTCCTATGGAACATGTTCACATCAATGCCTTTTTGTTTCTCTGCATTTTTGGAAAGGGTCAGGGACTTTTTTTCATGCAAAAAGCAGCGTTTTGCATGTAATAGAATTCAATGGACAAGCATCAAAAACGCAAGTGCACCGTTTTTGCAGCGTTTTTGCCGTTTTTTTTTTTTTTTAATTTTTTTTTTAGACTGTAAAAAAAAAACTGTAAAAAAAAAAAAACGCAAAACGCGGCAAAAACGCAGCAAAAACGCTGCTCAAAAACGTGGCAAGCATGAAAAAAAAAAACCTCCAAAAACGCTCAAAAGCAACATGCATAGGTGTGAATCGAGCCTAACAGAGACTCTTTACCACGTGATCAGCCGTGTCCAATCACAGCTGATCACGATGTAAACAAGAAAAGCCGTTGATCAGCTTTTCATCACTTGCGTCTGACAGACATGAGTAGAGGAGAGCCGATCAGCTACTCTCTTGACAGGCGGGGTCTGTGCTGATTGTTTATCAGCGTAGCTCCCCCTCAGATGCCCGCCCAGGACCACCAGGGATGGCCACTACACTGGACTACCAGGTATGCCACCCTAGACCACCAGAGAAATGCCAATCAGTGCCCAGGCAGCTGCCAATCAGTGCCAAAGAAAAATGCCTGCCAGTGAAATCTATCAGTGCCAGCCATCAGTGCCCATCAATGCCCATCAGTGCTGTCTATCAGTGCGCCACCCATAAGTAGCCATCATTGCAGCCTTTCAGTGCCCATTAGTGTCATTCATCAGTGCCCACCAGTGCCGCCTATCAATGCCCATCAGTGCAGCATATCAGTGCTGCCTATCAGTGCCACCTATCAGTGTACATTAGTGCAGCTTAGCAGTGCCCATCAGTCAAGGAGAAAACTTATTTACAAAATTTTATAACAAAAACAACAAAGAAAAACTTTTTTATTTTTTTTTCAAAATTTTCGGTCATTTTTTATTTGTTTAGCAAAACTAAAAAAAAAAAATACAAAAAAAAAAAAAACGCAGAGGTGATCAAATACCATCAAAAGAAAGCTCTATTTGTGGGAACAAAATGATAAAAATTTAGTTTGGGTACAGTGTTGTATGACTGCGCAATTGTCATTTAAAAAGTGACAGCGCTGAAAGCTGAAAATTGGCCTGGGCAGGAAGGGGGGAAAGTGCCCGGTATTGAAGTGGTTAAGAGTCAAAATAAGGGCCAGTGTGAGAGAGCCCTACTACTGTAATATATGGGGCACCTATTGCTTTCATTCCCTATACACTGGTCTGCAGAGTAGCAGGTAATCAGGAATTCCCTACAGACCTATAGGACCATACTCCTCCTATATACAGGCTGTGAGGGACGGCGAGGAAACTGTGCAGGAACTTTGTGAACTTCCTAATTTCACATCCTTCTGCATTCCTATTAAATTTCATTATCTCTGGTTAGCCGTCAACAGGATGTAATCCTATGACAGTACTTCTACGTGTCACAGATCTGCTGTGTGTTGCATCATGGCTGTTCATATAAAAGAGAAGAGATCCATCATGGGGCAGCCTTTTCTTTCCTGGTTCAGAACTCCCCCTGCCTGATCCCCCTCACTTCTGCACCCCAATAAGGTGCCATTCAAGGAGCCGTCATTCCCGACCCCATCTGCCTGAATTGTGGGGTTCTTCTCCCCGAAGGCTTCTATTATTTTCTTCTAATTCTTATTGCAAAGCAGGGAGAGGGAAGAAAGGGATTTTCAGTACAATTTTTTTATTTTAAAGTAAAAAGCAGCACATATTACACAAAGTTAGGCACACAGTTAACCCTTTGATTGCTCCTAGATATTAACCCCTTCCCAGCCAGTGTCATTAGTACAGTATTATTATTACTGATCACTGTATTAGTGTCACCAGCGATGTCAGTCCGTTCGCGGCCCTCTCAGATAGTGCCAGATTGCCCGCCATCCTATCACAGTCCCACTATAAGGCTGGGTTCACACTTATGCGATGCCAGACATCGCATGCGTTGTTTGTGCAATGCGAATTTAGCCAGTTTGTATGGCTTAATTACTTCAGTACCCGCCCACAGTCAAATGACGGCCGCAGATGGGATCTCCCATCCTGGGCGGCCGTCATATGACGTCCTGGGCTTCCCGGCCGTCTAGGGGGCGCGCCGCGTTGCTCGGGACCCGATGCGTGTGCCCGGTGGCCGCGATGTCCGCTGGGCACCCGCGATTGCCCGTTAACCGAGCAGGACCGTGGATGTGTGTGTGTAAACACACACATCCACGTCCTCTCAGGTGAGAGGAGAGCGATCTGTGTTCCCAGTGCAGAGAAACACCGATCGGTCTCCTCCCCTTCTGAGTCCCCTCCCCCTACAGTTAGAATCACTCCCCTAGGAAACACATTTAACCCCTCGTCTCCCCCTAGTGGTTAACCCCTTCCCTGCCTGTCACATTTATACAGTAATCAATGCAATTTTATAGCACGGATCGCTGTATAAATGTGAATGGTCCCAAAAATGTGTCAAAAGTGTCCGATGTGTCCGCCATAATGTCGCAGTCACGGAAAATAAATTAAAAAAAAAAAAAAAAAAAAAAAAAAAAAAAAAATCGCAGATCGCAGCTATTACTAGTAAAAAAAATAAATAAATAAAACATTTTTAAAAATCCCATAAATCTATCCCGTATTTTGTAGACACTATAACTTTCGCACGACCGCGCAATTGTCGTTCAAAGTGTGACAGCGCTGAAAACTAAAAATTGGTCTGAAGGAAGGGGGTGAAAGCTGCTGTAGCTGCTGACTTTTAAAGTGGTTGTAAACTCTCCCCGACAACTTTGTCCCATGTAAATCAGCATAAAAAAAAAACCTAATAAGCACTGCTTGTAGATATCTCCTTACTTGCTTAGTATTGCTGTAATCCTTTTTGTTCTTTAAAATGACTTCACTGAGCATGCCCATATCTCCCCTGATTTGCTGCACACTCTGTGTACTTGTCAGTCTATTATCAGGTCTTCCTATGGCAGGACACTAAAATCCCAGGAGACTGCACTATCACTCAGAGCTTCCTACTACACCCCATGTGACCATGTGACATCACATGCAGCGTAAAGTTGGGCATGGAACAGCATTACTGCAGTCTTATCAGCTGAAGCTGATAAGAATGAAAAAGGCAAACAATAAATCGGCACAAGTAAATACAATGAAATAAATCAAGTCAGCTATGAGCAGTAAGCAGGGTTGCCATAGAAACGTTGGATTGAGAAGGAGGCTTGGTTAACAGTACAGGAAGTGCTCAATGTAAGGGCGGAAATACACTCTACTGTGGACTCAGAAAACAATATTTAAAGTGGGGTTCCACGCAGGGGGTCCGTCAAAAAAAAAAAAAAAATTAAAAGTCAGCAGCTACAAATACTGCAGCTGCTGACTTTTAATTGGACACTTACGTGTCCCTGGGTCCAGCGATGCGGGGGATCGAAGCCCCGCTCGTCCCCCCCCTCTGCTCGTCGGCGCCGGCATTTCAACTGTGGGCGCCGGGCTGTGGCTTCACAGCCTGGCACCCACTGCGCATGCGCGAGCGGCGCCACACGCCGTGATTGGCCGCTCAATCACCTGGGACCTGTAATGGGTTCCAGATGATTGACAGGCGTGAGGGAGCAGAGCGGAGCCCTTCCTGTGCCGAGGGGGAAGTGATGTCACCAGCCCAGGCAAAGGAAGAGGCAGACTACGAGGGACCACCTAGCAACAGGCATTTAGAGGTAAGTGGAAAAAAAAAAAAAAATATCCAAATGTTTTTTTGTTTTGTTTTTTAGAATTTTTGAGGTATTTTTGTTTTTTTGGGTGGAACCCCACTTTAAGATGGCGCTGCCTTACCCCTGGAAACAAGTTTTTTAAAGTTTCTTTAAACAGTAAGTAATATGCGATTTGGGCTGGATTACAGTGGCTATAGTTTGATAATTACATATTATAATGGACTAAATGAAAAGCAGCATCAGAGTGGGAGAGTTTACTTCCTCTTTAATAAGGACACTTACTTGTCCAGGGAGCCCGCAATGTCGGCGAGGCCGATCAGTCCAATCGGATCGGGTGCAGGCGCTGCCATTCCAACTAATGCCGCGTACACACGGTCGGATTTTCCGACGGGAAATGTTCTATGGGAGCTTGTTGTCGGAAATTCCGACCATGTGTAGGCTCCATCGGACATTTTGTGTCGGAATTTCCGACAAACAAAATTTGAGATCTGGATCTCAAATTCTCCAACAACAAAATCCGTTGTCGTAAATTCCGATCATGTGTACACAATTCCGACGCACAAAGTTCCACGCATGCTCGGAATCAAGCAGAAGATCCGCACTGGCTATTGAACTTCATTTTTCCCAGCTTGTCGTACGTGTTGTACGTCACCGCGTTCTTGACGTTCGGAATTTCTGACAAGATTTGTGTGACCGTGTGTATGCAAGACAAGTTTGAGCCAACATCCGTCGAAAAAAAAAAACATAGATTTTGTTGTCGGAATGTGCGATCGTGTGTACGCGGCATAAAGGAAACTGGCAGTGGAGTCTTGCGGCTTCACTGCTGGTTTCCGACTGCGCATGCGCGAGTCCCGCGGCGCTCTGCGAATGGCCAGCTTGTCTTCTGGGGGACACACAGGTCCCAGAAGACAGCGGGGGGGCTCGCCAAAGAAGAGGCCGTGACATCCTGGGCCACGGCCGAATCGGAAGTACACTTGTACTTCCAAAAAAGGTACTAAAGGAAACAAATTTTAAAAAAAAATCAATATCCAAAAACGAGGGGTGGAGAGGTGGTCTTTCCTTTAAGACCACCTCTCAAAAGTGGGTGGAACTCCGCTTTAAATTGCATCGCATTCGCACCAAAATGGTGCAGGACCCTTTTTTTGTCCACACTGGAATCGGATCGCATGGGTGTTCAGCCCGTGATCCAATTCCACAATTCGCACTATGTTCTGCGAACCGATTTGGGTGTTTTTATATTGACACCCGCAGTGGTTCGCAGAGAGCAGTGTGAACTGCCTGCGAGTCAGATGCGAGGCAGGAACCCGCACAGGAATCGCTGTGGCTCCCGCATTGCATAAGTGTGAACCCAGCCTAAGTCGTTGATCACCGCCATTACCAGTAAAGCGTCTATAGCTTTGCAAGTTCCAGTATACAGTGGATATAAAAAAAAGTCTACACACCCCTGTTAAAATGTCAGGTTTCTGTGATGTAAAAAAATGAGACAAAGATAAATACATTTCAGAACTTTTTCCACCTTTAATATGACCTATAAACTGTACAACTCAATTGAGCAACAAACTGAAATCTTTTTTTTTTTGGGGGGGGGGTAAAAATAAATTAAATAATGTGGTTGCATAAGTGTGCACACCCTGTTATAACTGGGGATGTAGCTGTGTTCAGAATTAAGCAATCACATTTAACCACTTGCCGTCCGCGCTATAGCCGAATGACGGCCACAGTGCGGACCTGAATTTCCGGGAGTCCGTCATATGACGGCCTCCCCTGTGCACGCGGCACAAGCTGCGATCACTGAGACTCGAGTGATCACAGATCCGAGTAAGGGGTCGGTCCCGGCCCCTTACCACGTGATCAGTTGTCAGCCAATGACAGCTGATCACATGATGTAAACAAAAGCTTGGTAATCTTTTTTTCTCCTCAAGCGGACAGCGCGAGGAGAAAAAAAAGCCGATCACCGGCTTATCTGCAAGGGACATTGGTCCCGAAGAGGAAGAGGCAATTATGCCTCATCTGTGCCCACCAGTACCCCCTGCCAGTGCCACCTGCCAGTGCCCACAGTGCCCACCAGTGCCACCTATCAATGCCCACGAGTGGTGCCAAGCAGTGCCACCTAGCAGTGCTGCCTATCAGTGTAAACGATCAGTGCCCATCACTGCCACCCATCAGTGCCGCCTTATCAGCGTACATCAATGAAGGAGAAAAATTACCTGTTTGCGAAATTTTATAACAAAATATAAATAAAAAAAAAAGTTTTAAATTTGGTCTTTTTAAAAAAAATTTTAATAAAAAACGTAGAGGTGATCAAATACCACCAAAAGAAAGCTATATTTCTGGGAAAAAAATGATAACAATTTCATTTGGGTACAGTGTTGTATGACTGCGCAATTGTCATTCAAATTGCATCAGCGCTGAAAGCTGAAAATTAGTCTGGACAGGAGGGGGGTTTAAGTGCCCAGTAAGCAAGTGGTTAAACTTATGTTAAAATAGGAGTCAGTACACACCTGCCATCATTTAAAGTTTCTCTGATTAACCCAAAATAAAGTTCAACTGTTCTAGTAGGTCTTTCCTGACATTTTCTTAGTCTCATCCTACAGCAAAAGCCATGGTCCGCAGAGAGCTTCCAAAGCATCAGAGGGATCCCACTGTGAAAAGATATCAGTCAGGAGAAGGGTACAAAAGAATTTTCAAGGCATTAGATATACCATGGAACACAGTGAAGAGTCATCATCAAGTGGAGAAAATATGGCACAACAGGGACATTACCGAGAACTGGACGTCCCTCCAAAATTGATGAAAAGATGAGAAGAAAACTGGTCAGGGAGGCTGTCAAGAGGCCTACAGCAACATTAAAGGAACTGCAGAAATATCTGGCAAGTACTGGCTGTGTGGTACATGTGACAACAATCTCCTGTATTCTTCATATGTCTGGGCTATGGGGTAGAGTGGCAAGACAAGAAAAACATCCAAGCCCAGATAAATTTTGCAAAAACACATCTGAAGTCTCCCAAAAGCATGTGGGAAAATGTGTTCTGGTCTGATGAAACCAAGGTTGAACTTTTTGGCCATAATTCCAAAAGATATGTTTGGCGCAAAAACAACACTGCCCGTCACCAAAAGAACACCATACCCACTGTGAAGCATGGTGGTGGCAGCATCATGCTTTTGGGCTGTTTTTCTTCACCTGGAACAGGGGCCTTAATCAAGGTAGAGGGAATTATGAACAGTTCCAAATACCAGTCAATATTGGCACAAAACCTTCAAGCTTCTGCTAGAAAGCAGAACATGAAGGAGGAACTTCATTCTTCAGCATGATAACGGCCCAAATCATACATCCCAAATCAACAAAGGAATGGCTTCACCGGAAGAAAATTAAAGTTTTGGAATGAATCCCATTGAAAATCTGTGGGGTGATCTGAAGAGGGCTGTGCACAGGAGATGTCCTCGGCAATCTGACCGATTTGGATTGTTTTTGCAAAGAAGAGCGGGGAAATATTGCCAAGTCAAGATGTGCCATGCTGATAGACTCATACATAAAAAGACCGAGTGCTGTAATAAAATCAAAAGATGCTTCAACAAAATATTAGTTTAAAGGGTGTGCACACTTATGCAACTATATTATTATAGTTTTTATTTTTACTTCCCTCCACCTAAAATACTTCAGTTTGTTGCTCAATTGGGTTGTACAGTTTATAGGTCACATTAAAGGTGCAAAAAGTTCTGAAATTATTTATCTTGTCTCATTTTTTTTTTTTTACATCACAGAAATCTGACATTTTAACCGGAGGTGTGTAGACTTTTTATATCCACTGTATATACCATCGTTTGTAGATGCTATAATGTTCCCACAAACCAATATACACTTATTGCGATTTTTTTTTTTTTACCAAAGACATGTAGCAGAATATATTTTGGCCTCAATTTATGAAGAAATTTCATTGAGATATATAATTAAAAAAATAAAATAAATCGTATACAATTTATAACACACTATATTGCCAAAAGTACTGTGACACCCGCCTTTACGCGCACATGAACTTTAAGACCCCTTTCAAACTGGCAGCAAAGTGATTTGGCAGCGGTGCTTTTTGGGCATATTTAGCTCTTTCTTCGGCCGCTAGCGGGGTGCTTTTAACCCCCGCTAGTGGCCAAAGAAAGGGTTAGATACGTCCGAAAAGCACCGCTGCCGAAGTGCTTTGCAGGCGCTTCGGCAGCAGTGCCCATTCATTTCAATGGGCAGGGGCAGTGGAGGAGTGGTGTACACACCGCTCCAAAGATGCTGCTTGCAGGACATTTTTTAACGTCCTTCAAGAGCACCGCTCCAGTGTGAAAGCACTCGGGCTCCAGGGGAGGCATTTTTAGGCGCTATTTTTAGCCCTTTGGCACCCGAAAAACGCCTCCAGTGTAAAAGGGGTCTAATGCATCCCAGTCTTAGTCTGTAGGGTTTAATATTGAGTTGGCCCACCCTTTGCAGCTATAACAGCTTCAACTCTTCTGGGAAGGCTGTCCACAAGGTTTAGAATTGCGTCTATGGGAATGTTTGATCACTCTTCCAGAAGTGCATTCGTGAGGTCAGGGACTGATGTGGATGAGAAGGTTGGCTCACAGTCTCTGCTCTAATTCATCCCAAATGTGTTCTACTGGGTTGAGGTTAGTCAAGTTCCTTCACCCCAAACTCTCTCATCCATGACTTTATGGACCCTGCTTTGTGCACTGGTGCGCAGTCATGTTGGAACAGGAAGGGGCCATCCCCAGACTGTTCCCACAAAATTGGGAGCATGAAATTGTCCAAAATGTCTTTGTATGCTGACGCCTTAAGAGTTCCCTTCACTGGAACTAAGGAGCCAAGCCCAATCCCTGAAAAACAACCCCACACCATAATCCCCCTCCACTAAACTTTACATAATGCAGTTAGGAAAGTACCATTCTCCTGGCAACCTCCAAACCCAGACAAGTCTATCGGATTGCCAGACACAGAGGTGTGATTCATCACTCCAGAGAACACGTCTCCACTGCTCTAGAGTGGAGTGTCGGCGTCCTTTACACCACTGCATCTGACACTTTCCATTGCACTTGGTGATGTAAGGCTTGGATGCAGCTGCTTAGCCATGGAAATCCATTCCATGAAGCTCTATATGCACTGTTGTCCGAATCTGAAGGCCACATGAAGTTTGGAGGTCTGTAGCTATTGACTCTGAAGACAGTTGGCGACTTCTGTGCACTGTGCCCTTTAGCATGTGCTGACCCCGCTCTGTCATTTTATGTGGTCTACCACTTCGTGGCCGAGTTGCTGTTGTTCCCACTTTTATAATACCACTAACAGTTGACCATGGAATTTAGTAGCAAGGAAATTTTACGGATAGACTTATTGCACAGGTGGCAACCTATCACGGCACCACGTTTGAGGTGATCAAATACCACCGAAAGCTCTATTTGTGTGAAAAATTATATAAAAATTTTGTTTGGGTACAGTGTTGCATGACCACGAAATTACCAATTAAAATAGCACAGTGCTTAAAAGCAAATTGCTCTGGTCAAGAATGGGGTAAAACTTTTCCAGAGGTCAAGTGGTTAAAAGAGTGGATTATGCCTTTAGACCGAACGCTATTTAATGCATCTAAAATATTACTGAAAATACTATGCTTTCTCTTTAACCACTTCTCCCCCCCCCCAAGGTATGTCATATGACGTCCTGGGAATTGATGGGGATATCTGAATGATGGGTGCAGCTACAGGCATCATCCAGATATCATCTTTTACGGCTGGTGAACAAGAACAATCATAGTGGCAATTCAGCTGCTTGATCATTCTTACAGGTGGCGAGCCGGAGAAGGAATCCACCGGCGCCGGAAGTTGAGCATAGAGATTTCCACGGGACAGATGGTCCCTGGCAATCTCCATGACTTCCGGAGGCCTGGGCGCGATGTTATGACATCACGTCCAGCCCGGCAGAAGTAAACATTGCCGGGGACTCGGCTGGAAAGGCAGAGATTGTTTATTTTTTCTTTTGATCTTGGTCTTTCCTGCCTGGAGGAGAGATGTGGGGTCTTATAGACCCCCACATCTCTCCATAAAGAGGACCTGTCACGTACTATTCCTATTACAAGGGATGTACACATTCAATATAAAAAAAAAAAAAAAAAAAAAAAAGTTTAATGGGAAAAAAAAAAAGTTAAAAGCGGTGGTCCGCCCAAAAAAAAAAAATTAAAATTAAAAGCCAGCAGCTACACATACTGCAGCTGCTGGCTTTTAATAATAATGCGATGTCAGCACCGCAGCTGATGTTTCCATCAACTGTCGGGAGCGTCCGCTGCCATCGCGGGTAAGGGGACCCCGGCAGTGTAGCCTTACGGCTTCACCCTGGGAATCCTACTGTGCATGCGCGAGGCCCCGCCCCTCTTTCCTACTGGTCCGGCGACAGGGAGAGGAGGAGGGAGCCCCCGCAGTGATGTCACAGGACGCGGCCCGGACTCCCGGAAGTGGGAACAAGATACCTCTCAAAGACAGGTATCCTGTAAACCCCCCCCGACATGTGCCAACTGTGGCACCGGAGGGGGAGAGGATACAAATGAGTGGGACTTTTGGGTGGAACTCTGCTTTAAAGCTCCCCCGTCCCCGCACGCAGAAGCGAACGCATACATACGTCACGCCCACATATGTAGACAGCGTTCAAACCACACATATGCGATATCGCCGCAAACGTTAGAGCGGGAGTAATAATTCTAGCACAAGAACTCTTCAGTAACTCTAAACAGGTAACCTGTAAAAATTTTGAAAGCGTCGCCTATGGAGATTTTTAAGTACCAAAAGTTTGGCGCCATTCCACAAGTGTGCGCAATTTTAAAGCGTGCCATGTTAGGTATCTATTTACTCGGCGTAACATCATCTTTCACATTATACAAAAAAAAAAAAAACGGGCTAACTTTACTGTTTTGTTTTTTAATTCATTAAACTGGTTTTTTTTACCCCCAAAAAATAAAATAAAACTTATATTATATGCGCAAATACTTTTTCACATAAAAAGTTGCACCGGGCGCCATTTTATTCCCTGCTCTCTGCTAAAAGAACATATATAATGTTTGGGTGTTCTGAGTAATTTTCTAGAAAAAAAAATTAATGATTTTTACATGTAGGAGCGAAATGCCAGAATCGGCCCGGATGGGAAGTGGTTAAACCATCCAGATGCAATGGACAATTCTGGTATAGAAAGCCAAGGTTGTACGAGGACGCCAGCCATCTCCCCAATATCACACTTCCTAAATATGACGGGGACATCTTGCTTTCATTTCCCATCTCCCTTGTAAAGTCGGGCTATCATAGCACAGCACACTATAGTAAAACCAGCTTAACAGGCCTGAAGGGCTCTGTGCGACTCTGTACACGCAGCTGTGCTCGCATTTTTTTCCATGCGTCTTGTTCGTTTGTTAACATCTACCAGCTGACACAATAAATCTGTGTTCTTCATAAAAAAAAAAAATATATAAAAATAAGTTCCAACATCTCGCCTGCCGAAGCTCTGCAAGAAAGGAATTTGCAGTGCTGAATTTATGGGAAAAGGTTTTATTGTAAAGACATGACGTGATTCTTTACTGGCAACATCCTCGCAAACCGCTGTGTGCGTGTTCAGGGTAAACATCCACCGCCGCTTAGATAACAGAATGTAAATGTTACCCAGTGGGATGGACACTGGACAAACAGCAAGGTCACTTTTCAGAACAGATGCCAATATTTTAAGCCAACTGCAAAAAAAATAAAAATAAAAAAAAAAAAAAAGAAGAAAAATTACTCTCCCACCTTCATGACCAGGCCATTTTTTGCTATTCGGCACTGCGTTACTTTAGCTGGCGATTGCTCGGTCGTGCGATGCTGTACCCAAATAAAATTTCTATAATTTTTTTCACACAAATAGAGCTCTTTGGTTGTATTTGATCACCACTCAGTTTTCTATTATATAAACGAAAAAAAGACGGAAAATTTTGAAAAATATATACATTTTAACCCCTTCGCGGCGAACGTACACATATATGCGGCCTCAGCTTTTGGGGGTTATACCGGGATGACACCCGCAGCTGCCCGGTACCGTCACGACGTCACTTCCGGTTTACTCGGCTGCCAATGGCGCCGGATTTAAAAATATATACAGTATTCAGAATCGCCGTTTTTGGTGATCTGAATACTTTGAAGTGCAAAGGAGGGATTGGAGGTCTTTTAGGTCCCCGATCCCTCCATAAAGAGGACCTGTCACCACCTATTACTGTCATAAGGGATGTTTACATTCCTTGTGACAGCAATAAAAGTGATCAATTTTTTTTAACACAATAATATAAAAATAAATAAAATAAATAAGAAAAAAAGTTTTTTAAAGCGCCCCCGTCCCTGCGAGCTCGCGCAGCAAAAGAAAACGCATACGTAAGTCGCGCCCGCATATGTAAACGGTGTTCAAATCACACATGTGAGGTATCACCGCGATCGTCAGAGCGAGAGCAATAATTCTAGCACTAGACCTCCTCTGTAACTCTAACCTGGTAACCGTAAAAAAAAATTGAGAGCGTCGCCTAAGGAGATTTTTAGGTACCGTAGTTTGTCGCCATTCCACGAGTGCGTGCAATTATAAAGCGTGACATGTTTGGTATCTATTTACTCGGAGTAACAATCTTTCACGTTATACAAAAAAATTGGGCTAACTTTACTGTTTCTTATTTTTAAAATTCATGAAAGTGTACCTTTTCCTAAAAAGTCATTTTATTCTCTAGATTCTCTGCTAAAAAATATATATATACATATATAATGTTTGGAGGTTCTAAGTAATTTTCTAGCTAAAAATATGGATCTTAACTTGTAAACACCAAATGTCAGAAATAGGCTTAGGCATGAAAGGGTTAATTATTTGTGTGTTATATATATATATATATACACACATACATACATACATACATACATACACACACACACATATATATATACACACACATACACTTTTATTTATTATTACTTTCTGCAATAAAATATAACCAATAAAGAAATAATAATGAAAAAATAAATCAAATTTCTTCATAAATTTAGGCCAAAATGTATTCTGCTACATCTTTGGTAAAAAAAAAAAAAAAAAAAAAGTTATAGCCTTTTCAAACTATGGGATATATACTGGAACTAGAGGTGCACCGAATTGAAATTTTGGTGCCGAAACCGAAAATTCAGGATGCACTTGGCCGAAACCAAAAATTATAGTTATTTTTTTTTTTATTATTATATTTTTTATATATCATTGTATTATATTCAACTTTTTAATTAAGATCATGAATTTAACCACTTAAGGACCGAGCTTCTTTCTGAGATTTGTTGTTTACCAGTTAAAAACAGTTTTTGCTAGAAAATTACTTAGAACCCCCAAACACTATACATTTTTTTTTCTAACACCCTAAAGAATAAAATGGCGGTCGTTGCAATACTTTGTGTCACATCATATTTGCGCAGCAGCCTTACAAGCGCACTTTTTTTTAGAAAAAAAATACACTTTTTTGAATTAAAAAAATAAGACAACAGTAAAGTTAGCCCAATTTTTTTTATATTGCGAAAGATAATGTTACGCCGAGTAAATTGATACCCAACATGTCACGTTTCAAAATTGCGCCCGCTCATGGAACGGTGACAAACTTTTACCCTTAAAAATCTTCATATGCGACGTTTAACCTCTTGCCGACCAGCCGCCGCAGTTCTACTGCGGCAACATGGCTCAGCTGCGCGAATCGCCGTTATGTTACATCGCTTCCTTTTTTGGGCCACTAGGGGCCCGTGCCCCCTGCTCGCCCATGGAGCAGATGCGAGTGCTTGGCAGTCGCGATCACCGCCGGGCTCCCGCGATCGCTCAGGGCACACCGAGACCCAGGATTTGTGTGTGTGTAAACACACAGTTTCCGGTTCTCTGAGGGGAGAACAGACAGATCGTCTGTTCATACGAAGTATGAACAGCAATCTATCTCTTCCTCTACACAGTCCCCTCCCCCCTTCAGTTAGAACACAGAGAGGGAACACAATTAACCCCTCAATCGCCCCCCCAGTGTTAACCCCTTCACTGCCAGAGACATTTTTACAGCACTGATCGCTGTATAAATGCCAATTGTCCCAAAAATGTGTCAAAAATGTCCGATGTGTCCGCCATGATGTCGCGGTTCCAAAAAAAAAAAAAAAAAAAAAATCGCAGATCGCCGCCATTACTAGTAACAAAAAAAAAAAAAAATGAATAATAAAAATGCCATAAAACTAGTTCCTATTTTTATAACTTTTGCGCAAACCAAACCATCAATATACACTTATTGCGATTTGCGATACATATCGGCCTAAACTGAGGAAAAAAATGTTTTTTTATATATATTTTTGGGGGTTATTTATTAAAGCAAAAAGTAAAAAAATGTAGTTTTCTTCAAAATTGTCGCTTTTTTTTGTTTATAGCGCAAAAAATAAAAACCGCAGAGGTGATCAAATACCACCAAAAGAAATCTCTATTTGTGGGGGGGGGGGGGGACATCAATTTTGTTTGGGTGCAACGTCGCAAGACCGCGCAATTGTCAGTTAAAGCAACGCAGTGCCGAATCACAAAAAGTGCTCTGGTCAGGAAGGGGGGTAAAATCTTCTGGGGCTGAAGTGGTTAAGGTTAAACCTCTTTTCTTCTAATTTTAATGCGTGGCCACGAGTCTTGTTAAACTTCCTTTCGGAATCAAAAAAAAAAAAAAATCAATTTAGATCAAAAAAATTTGATCAAAATAAAATAAAAAATCAATGATTTATATCCACCCCGATGATCAGTGCTAATACTAGTTTAATACAAAGAGAGATAAAGCTGTACAAGCATGCCTGAAAGAAACCATATGCGGCTTGTTTTCCCTCGTTCAAATCATTTACCCCCCCCAGACATACTAAACAGAGTGGATGGAGGAGACTCTACTTCCAGCCATTGTATTCAGACAGCTGGGGCCCACGTGGATATCCAAACAGTGGCTGCATTTGTTTGAATGCCACCACCGTTCGGCCAATAATTTCCCACCTGGCTCAATCAAATTCCACTGAGCTAGATTGTATCCAAACCACAGCGCCACCTACAGGTTGTCTTCCGACCGATATAAATTGGAGCCATCGATGGCCAGCATACCGTCTCCCGAACCCCAAGGGCTCATGTAGATGGGCACTGTGCTTTCTGCCTTTACAATCACTGAAGCTCAGCTCAGCCGGTTCCCACGTACATGAATGGTGTAGTGTGGATGACACCTGCTTTGCGTTTCTTTGGAAGCAACATTTCCTACTGAGATGCATTTACATAGCAAACAAACAAGGAAAGCAGAAGCACATAAGCAGGGCTGACTTTGAATGCAAAGCCCAACACTTGACAAAAACGCCCACCCAGCGGCCTTTCCTAAACTTTTTACCTAGACCAGGGGTAGGCAACCTCGGCCCTGCAGCTGTTTTGAAACTACAAGTCCCATGAGACATTGCAAGACCCCGACAACCACAGGCATGACTCCTAGAGGCATGATGGGAGTTGTAGTTTCACCACAGCTGGAGAGGGCTGAAGTTGCCTACCCCCGGACCTAGATGACCCCTTGAATTCCTATTTTAGGTCTCAGGGAATACCGGCTACACAACATTTTATCTACAGCTCTCCGTGCATTAGGTAAGTTGTAGAAACTTTAAATAAAAAAAGAAGAATGAGCCACACCCAGAGTATTGGTCTGTGATGACAGGGTCACTTTAAATTTAAAGGGGTTGTAAAGGTAAGTGTTTTTTCACCTTAATGGATCATATGCATTAAGGTGAAGAAACACCTGTCAGTGACCGGCCCCCAGAACCCCCCCCCGTTTCACTTACCTGACCCCTCAAACTTGTCCCACGGGGACGAGCCTTCTCTCTGCTAGGGGGTTCCCGGCTCTTGATTGGATAGATAGCAGTGCAGCCATTGGCTCCCGCTGCTGTCAATCAAATTCAATGACCCAGCCGCCAGGGGGGCGGGGCCTAGTCCTGCATTCGGCATCTATGGACGCCCGTGGAATGGCCCAAAACTACAGAACCTAAAAATCTCCAAAGCCGACATTTAAAAGCCCTTCCAAGTTACTAATTAATCCCCCTTTTCAAACAAGTGGGCCGATTGGGTCCGCCTGTCCGTTCTTCGTGTGGAACTGATGGGACCACCCATTGTTCTCTATGGAGAGACGGATGTAAACGGATATGTGTTCCTCTACAACTCCCTGCAAATGATCCAGTCTACAAAAAACAGACGGATGGTGATCTGTTCCCCAGTCCATCTAGATCAGTGGTTCTCAACCCTGTCCTCAAGTCCCCCCAACAGGCCATGTTTGCAGGTTTTCCTTTATCTTGCACAGGTGCTTTAAATCAGAGTCAATGGCTTGGTATTTTGGACAGCTATTTTATCTAAGGGATATTCCCAAAACATGGCCTGTTGGGGGTACTTGAGGGTTGAGGTTGAGAACCACTGATCTAGTGGATCGGATAACAGTTGGGTGTAAACAGACAGGTGGACAGTTACCATCGACCCGCCCCATTGAGAGAAGCAGGCTGTGTCCGCTCTAATCAGTGGAATGGACACGGATCTTCCATCCGCCCGCTCAGTGGGGACCAGCTGAGAGATCCGCTTGATGGAGTCTACCCCGTATGAAAGGGGCTTTAGAGTTCCACAGGAGGTCTGGTGCTAGAATTATTGCTCTCATGTGACCCGCCAAGGGAAAAACCTGGGAGGACTTCCCTCATTCTACCAGGCGCTGCTGGACGAAAAAATATCCCCATCTGCCTGCAAGCAACAACATACTGCTGACCCCTGAACTCCGCTCAGCAAACTGCTAACCCCTACGCTCTGTTTAACATACTCCTGACCTCTGTGCAACATCCTGAACTCGGCATTACTCCTGACCCCCCGAACTCGGCATTACTCCTGGCCCCCCGAACTCGGCATTACTCCTGGCCCCCCGAACTCGGCATTACTCCTGGCCCCCCGAACTCGGCATTACTCCTGGCCCCCCGAACTCGGCATTACTCCTGGCCCCCCGAACTCGGCATTACTCCTGGCCCCCCGAACTCGGCATTACTCCTGACCCCCCTAAACTCGGCATTACTCCTGACCCCCCCAAACTCGGCATTACTCCTGACCCCCCCAAACTCGGCATTACTCCTGGCCCCCCCAAACTCGGCATTACTCCTGGCCCCCCGAACTCGGCATTACTCCTGGCCCCCCGAACTCGGCATTACTCCTGGCCCCCCGAACTCGGCATTACTCCTGGCCCCCCCATACTCGGCATTACTCCTGGCCCCCCCATACTCGGCATTACTCCTGGCCCCCCCATACTCGGCATTACTCCTGGCCCCCCCATACTCGGCATTACTCCTGGCCCCCCCATACTCGGCATTACTCCTGGCCCCCCCATACTCGGCATTACTCCTGGCCCCCCCATACTCGGCATTACTCCTGGCCCCCCGAACTCGGCATTACTCCTGACCCCCCCCGAACTCGGCATTACTCCTGACCCCCGAACTCGGCATTACTCCTGACCCCCGAACTCGGCATTACTCCTGACCCCCTGAACTCCACTTAGCATGCTCCTGACCTCAACTCAGCTCAGCGTATTCTTGACCCTTAAATTCTTCATTACTCATGACTAAGGATGAGCTCAGGCGTGTTCGCAAACAGCACATGCAAAGCCCGCCAGGAGGTCAGCACTGCGGAGCGCTAATCACAGGCAGTGAGACATTGTCCTGATGCGCGGCTGCAGAGATCGGGAAATGTCTCATTGCTTGTGATTAGCGCTGTGCAGTGCCGACTTCCTGGCGGGCTCTGCACGTGATGTTTGTGAACACGCCTGAGTTCATCCTTACTCATGACCCCCTGGACTCAGTTCAGCATACTCATGACCCCTGAGCTCTGCATTACTCCTGACCCCTGAACTCGGCATCACCTCTGAACTATGCATTACTCCAGACCCCTGAACTCGGCATTGCTCCTGACCCTTGAACTTGGCTCCGCATCATCTCTGAACTCGGCATTACCCCTGACCCCATCATTACTCCTGACCCCATCATTACTCCTGACCCTTGAACTTGGCTCCGCATCATCTCTAAACTCGGCATTACTCCTGACCACAGCATTACTCCAGACCCCATTATTACTCCTGACCTCGGCATTACTCTTGACCCCATCATTACTCCTGACCCCTGAACTCGCATTACTCTAGACCCCATCATTACTCCTGAACTCGGCTTTACTCCTGACCCCATCATTACTCCTGACCCTTGAACTTGGCTCCGCATCATCTCTAAACTCGGCATTACT
This sequence comes from Aquarana catesbeiana, assembly GCF_042186555.1. Lineage (NCBI taxonomy): Eukaryota > Metazoa > Chordata > Amphibia > Anura > Ranidae > Aquarana > Aquarana catesbeiana. Next base: position 186,675,609 of record NC_133336.1, read on the forward strand.
CCTGACCCCTGAACGCGGCATTACTCCTGACCCTATCAATACTCCTGACCCCTGGACATGGCTTTACTCCTGACCCCTGAACTCGGCATTACTCCAGACCCCATCATTACTCCAGACCCCTGAACGCGACGTTACTCCTGACCCCTGAAAGTGGCATTACTCCTGACCCCATCATTACTCCTGACCCCATCATTACTCCTGACCCCCGAACTCGGCATTACCCCTGACCTCTGAACTATTGGCGATATAAAGACGCGGTCCCCTGCCCCCGGGACACTCCTGTACAATCTCGCTCAGTTATGATGGGACACAATAGAATGACATGGAGATCTCGTCGCCCCCCCGATGGCTCCGGTGTGAATGAAGGGCTGAGAGGGGGAGTTCCTGTCACTTTGGCAGATTTGCTCTCCACTTCCTGTTGTGTCTCTGGGAGAGGAAATGAAGGGAAATCTCCCTAATGGGACTTAAACAGTAAATAAAAAGTCACCTGGTAAGTGTTGTGCCCCTTCCAACACCTGACAATAGAACAGACCCGTCCTGCCCCTGTACTGGGTGATCTGTATACAGAGGACAGGTCCTCTTCACACCTCAGGTGATCACATGACCTGACTGTCCAACACCATTGTGTGTGACCAGTCTGAGGACAGCCGACCCCTGATCACCCCCCTCACACACCGTACACAGCCCCACCACCTCCCCGGCCCTCACCTTGATGTGCAGCGGCGGCCATCCCGCCTCCTTTATCCTCCCGTCCTCCTCTCTCCCGCTCCGCCCTCCGGGTGCCCGGTAACAAGATGGCGGACACGATCCTATTCTCCGCTTTTTTTCCCCAAAATCCAAACGGTGGGGATATGGTTCGTACAGCGCAACCTAACCAGCCAAGGCTGAGGCGTGGCCCGCTCACATGACCGACAGCGCTTCTGTCCAATCAGCGCTGGTAGCGGGTACCAAGCACCGCCCAGAGGCGACAGGGTGTGGCTAGCAGGTTAGGTGAGTTCCTGACGAGAAGAGTGGTTGCGTAAGAAGGGAAGCGATTGGAGTAGAAGAGAAGGACGCTCCGTGATTTGCTGGCGGGGACGTAGACGCGGATTGGATGGTAGGGGACAGGGGGTGGGATTGTGCTGAGTGCGGGGGTGTACCAAGATGGCCGTGACGGAACGTCACTCTCGTTACGAAATCTGACGGGTCGCCTAAGCTGACGGAAGACCTGCCATCAATAAGGGAATAGAAAATTTCTTATGGAGTTGTAATGATGAGGCCTGCCCAGTACAGGGTGATCTCTGCATTGGGTGAATGTGTGTTATACATTGTACTGGGCTTCACAAAATTGCTCTGAATCTAAGAGCCAGATAAAAATATTAGTAGACAGTTTTTTTTTAACCATTTGCTTACCGGGCACTTTCACCCCCTTCCTGCCCAGACCAATTTCAGCTTTCAGCGCTGTCATACTTTGAATGACAATTACAAGGTCATACAACACTGTACACATTTGACATTTTATCGTTTTTTTTTTCACACAAATAGAGCTTTCTTTTGGCCCTACGGATATAATAACTACTGGGTTTTATTTTTTGCTAAATAAATGAAAAAGGATTTTAAAAATTGGAAAAAAAACATTTTTCTTCATTCCTGTTATACATTTTGCACATTTGTAATTTTTCTTCTTCATTAATGGGACCTGATGAGGCTGCACTGATGAGGCTAATATGATGGGCACTGAGGCTGCACTAATGGGACTGATGAGGCTGCGCTGATGGGGCTGCCCTAATGGGCACTGATGAAGCTGCACTGAGGCTGCACTAATGGCACTGATGAGGCTGCACTGATGAGGCTACTATGATGGGCACTGAGGCTGCACTAATGGGATTGATGAGGCTGCACTAATGGCCACTGATAAGGCTACTATGATGGGCGCAAATGAAGCTGCACTGATGGGCACTGAGGCTGCACTAATAGGCACTGATAAGGCTAATATGATGGGCACTAATGTAGATGCACTGATGGGCACTGATAGGCTGCACTATTGGGCCCTGATGAGGCTGCGCTGCTGGGCCCTGATGGGGCTGCCCTAATGGGCACTGATGAAGCTGCTCTGAGGCTGTACTAATGGCACTGATGAGGCTGCACTAATGGGCACTGATGAGGCTGCATTGCTGAGGCTACTATGATGGGCACTGAGGCTGCACTAATGGGACTGATGAGGCTGCACTAATGGGCACTGATAAGGCTACTATGATGGGCACCAATGAAGCTGCACTGATGGGCACTGATGAAGCTGCACTGATGGACACTGATTAGGCTAATATAATGGGCACTAATGAAGCGGCACTGATGGGCACTGATAGGCTGCACTAATGGGCCCTGATGAGGCTGCACTAATGTGGCTGCCCTAATGGTCACTGACGAGGCTGCACTAATGGTCACTGACGAGGCTGCACTAATGGGCACTAATGAGGCTGCACTAATGGTCACTGATGAGTTTGCACTAATGTGCACTGATGAGGCTGCACTGACGGGCACTGATGAGGCTGCACTGACAGGCACTGATATGCTGCCCTAATGGGCACTGATGAAGCTGCACTGATGGGCACTGAGGCTGCACTAATGGCACTGATGAGGCTGCACTAACAGGCACCGATGAGGCTGCACTAATGGACACTGATGAAGCTGCACTGATGGGAAATGATAGGCTGCACTGATGGGGCTGCCCTAATGGGCACTGATGAAGCTGCACTATTGGGCCCTACGGATGTGCACTGATGAATGTACTATGATGGGCACTAATGAAGCTGCACTAATGGGCACTGATGAGGCTGCACTGATGGGCACTGAGGCTGCACTAATGGCACTGATGAGGCTGAACTAATGATCTCTGATGAGGCTGCACTATTGGGCCCTACGGATGTGCTGATAGGTGGCCGCACCGGCTCAGGGCTGTCCAGGGGGTAGCGGCTCCTGGGCTGCTCAGACCCGACTTGGATCCTATCTGGAGGGTAACGGAGGCCCCCTGCGAGGGGGTGTCTGGCTCAGGGCCATTGCTGAGCCAGTTCAGCTCCTCCGGTTCCTGCTACGAGGTGGGGCTGAGACTCTCCCTGGACAGCTCTGCCTATACCTGCACCCAGTGATCCTGCAGGAGGAGCTCCGGGAGGCTCGAGTCTACACTTCCATGGTGTCTGATAGCCATACTGGGGACATTTTCTGCCTGGGGCTCAGCTCCACCCCTGTCAGCTCCACTCCTCCCCTGATCAGCCCCCCACCACTTCCCTACAACCCCGAATATCCCCTAACCCCTCTTCACTATTCTGCCCCTCTTCCCCTTTAACCCGCCCTCACAGTGCCGCCCCACCCCACCCCTGGCCTCATACACACACATACACGGCACAGTGACACCTGCCTGCCCCGTTGTGCCCCGCTGTCCCCCCCCCCATGCTACAGCCACTGGGGCTGACAAAAGCCCAGTCTCCAGAACGCAATTTCTAGTCGTCATGGCGACCTGGCGCCTGGGGTTTGCCCTGATATACATAGTGTTTTATATATAGTTTTATACATTATATTCTATTTTAAAAAAATGAAATATACTGTATATATACTCTATATACAGTCAGGTCCATAAATATTGGGACATCAACACAATTCTAATCTTTTTGGCTCTATACACCACCACAATGAATTTGAAATGAAACGAACAAGATGTGCTTTAATGGCAGACTTTCAGCTTTAATTTGAGGGTATTTACATCCAAATCAGGTGAACGGTGTAGGAATTACAACAGTTTGTATACGTGCCTCCCACTTTTTAAGGGACCAAAAGTAATGGGACGATTGTCCCAAAAACGTCCAAAATAGAAAAATGGTAACAATATCTGTAATATATATCATAAATTATGAGAGGAAAAAAAAACATGTATTAAGGATAGGAGGGGCATAATTCCACACCACACATATATATATTTCTCATATAGGACATTGATGCATGTGTATATACACATATATCGTTTCAGAAACTATGATTTAGCGTTGCCCCTTTTTGGACTTTCTTATTGATGCATCTTCATATTCGGTGTTGTGCCTTTGGTCTGCATGAGCTCCCTATATAAACACTTGTTCGTTTTTATTGGATAACGGTGAGTACGGTCCGTTGACAAGATGGTGTTGTGGACTTATGCCCCTCCTATACTTAATATATGTTTTTTTTTTTTTTTCTCTCATAATTTATGATATATATTACAGATATTGTTACCATTTTTCTATTTTGGACGGTTTATTAACTACAAAAACATACATCCCTCCCTACGGGTGATCTGGCAACCTCTTTGGACTGTTTGGGCAGCAGGCTTTGAGGGTTTTCTCCCCCCCGCCCTCTTCCCTGAACACCCCTGATACTGCGGTCTCCCCGGAACTCATCATTGAGGTATGGAGTTGACGTAGGGGTTGTGTCTGTGGTAGTTGGGGGGGTTTGGAGGTGATGGGTGAAGGGTGGGACTGCTTTGGGGTTGGGTTTTTGTTTTTTTGTTTTTTTGGGGGTTTTTTTGTGATGGATGATGGAGTCATAGTTGTGCAAGCTATAGAGCTATTAACATGTATAAATGCAAATGCTATATGTCGTTTCAAATATTTTTCTTATATAATTATTCTTTGTTTCTTTCTATACATCCAAGGTTGGTCATATCATGTGTATTGTCATTCAATAATCAAATATCCTCATCCATTTTCCTGATGAAGCCTTCCCGGCGAAACATGTTGAAATTTTTGGACGTGGCTACGTTTAGATTTATGTGACTACAGTTCACTTCCTCATTTGTCAATGTTTGGTAATGGATGTTTACCTCTGACTGTGACTGTAAACTGTTTTCACTTTTCATTGTCTTTTTAAATTGTCTTTTCAATAAATATTTATATAATTTTATTTAATAGTGTCTTTCATGTATAGGTTGTACCTTTAAAGTCCCATACTCTACACTTTCTTGTTCTATTATCTCTAGGGATGTCGGTACAAAAAAAATTATTGTTATTTATTATTATTAAATCGTTATGTTCCATTCGTTTAGATACGGCATTCGTAATTATGGATAAATTGTACCTTCGGAAAAATTCATATTCGTTAAGTTCACTAACAGCAAAATTTGAGAGGAAATTCCAATACCTATAAATTAATAGTTAGTAATAGTTAGGTTATTATTAGTTAGTTATTCTGATTTTAGAATTTTAGAGATTTTGAATTTTTGGATTTTCGTTCTTATTTTCGGATTTTTGTTCTTTTTAATTTTTTTTTTTTGGATTTTCATTCTTATTTTTGGATTTCTGAACTTTTGGATTTTTCTATTTTCAGAATTTCCGCATTTTCGAATTTAGAATTTCCGCATTTTCGAATTTCCTCATTTTCAAATTTAGAATTTCCGAAATTTAGAATTTCTGAATTTTCGAATTTCCGAATATTTGGAAAAATGTGAAAATTTGGATATTTCCGAATTAATGAATTTGTCTAAATTTGTTAAAAAAAACGAATTCGGAACTAAGTGAATTGCACATGTCTACTGACCTCTTATTTTCTGGGGGAAGGAAAAATCCTCCGAGCCCTAATCTAATGATTTGGAGGGGTAGAAGTGTAATCTTTTGATCACTAATGCTTTATTTTTTGTGGGGGGGAATCCTATGTCCACTTATTCCATGGAGGAAGGGGAAATCCTATGACCACTATTGCTTTAGGGGAAGAGTGTAAATCTTTTGACCACTATTTTTTTTTGGGGGGGGGGGGGGTCCTCTAAATACATAGTCTCTGAGCCATAATAATTTGGAGATGGAAACGGGTAATATTTTGACCACTGATTTTTTTTTGGGGGGGGTTTGACCACTATTTTTGGGGGCGGGAGTTCCTCTGACCACTTTTTTCCTGGGGGAGGAGGAATCATTTTTTTTTAACTTTAAAAGGTTTTTATTGATTTTGTCAATATTATACAGAGACAGGGTACGCATATAAGAAGAATGTAAACTAATATAGGTAACAAAGTTAGTTAGGAAGCACAGAGCCAGAGTGACCGTATTCAGAATTACAGTAATTACATTAATATACATTTACAGGTACTTATTGGTGTTGATATTTGCTAGTCCATAACACCCAACATTTGTCGAATTTATTACAATAAAGTGAGTTAATTGCTAAGAGACGTTCAAATGTATAGTTTTGCTGTACTCTTCTGGTCACTTCGTTTATATTGAGTGTTAGAGTAGTTTTCCAGTTTTGGAGTACTAGGGATCTAGCTACTAATAATATATGAGTGACTATGTGTCTCATGTTTTGCGGAAATGTTTCTAGCCCTATTAAAAGGATAGCCAATGCGGGATTTGGGGGCGTGAATATTCCTGTAATGGACGATATGAGTTTAAAAACTTGATTCCAGAAGCTAATTACGTTGGGGCATTCCCAGAACATGTGGAGAAGATGACCTTTATGTCCACAATTTCTCCAGCATAGGGATGATGAGTTGGGGGACATGTGTGCAATTCTACTTGGGGTGTATTGCCATCGGTTCATCACTTTTATTGAGGATTCCCAGTGGTTAATGCAGTGTGAGGCACGATGTATAGTTTGAAACATGAATCTCCATTGGTCTTCAGTAATCGTTTTGCCTATATCCATGTCCCATTTCATATGTACTGCATTTTTTTTTAACACTCTTTTGTTTTGTAGTGTGTTATAATAGAGTGATATACCTTTATTGTTGTTAGCCCCTTGAGTGAGGTGTCTCCAAATGGAGAGCGGGAGTTTGAAGGTACCTATTGGGTTTTTTTTCATAAAGTGGGATATTCGCATACATGTAAAGAGCATATGTTTCGGTAAATTATGTGTTTTCATAATATTTTCTGCTGATTGTGGGGTGTTATTCGTGAGTAGGTCTTGTACTTTTGTTATTCCAAAGGTGGGGAGCGCTTTCAAGGAAATCATTGGAATATTAGCTTCAATCATGCTTAGAGGTAGAGTAAACTCTATTGTCTTGCTGTTGTAAAGTGTGCGTGTTAGGAGGAATCTCCAAGCTTGCAATGATATGGCTATAGTTGGGGGTAGGTGTTTGAGGTTCCAGGGTATCCAAGTGTCTCCCAAAAGAACCGTTTGTAGGTCTGGTAGAGGAGCTAAATATCTTTCTATGTCTACCCATAGTGGATTATCCGTGGTCAGAAACCAATATTTGAGTTGTTCAAGTCTAGTTGCCCACATGTAGTCATATATGTCTGTCAGACCTGCGCCCCCTGCCGATTTATGGGGTATTAGATTGAGTGGAGAGCATCTTGCTTTTTTGGATCCCCATAAGAGTTTCCATTGGAGGTTAGAAAGGGATTTAAGATAATGGTCGGGAACAGCAAGTGGAAGCGCTCGGAACATGTATAAAATTTGAGGGAGAATCATCATTTTATAGGCTGCTAGCCTACCTAACCATGATAGTTCTCGTTTTGCTATATTGCAAGTTTGGATTTCTAGGTTGTGAATAAGTGTTTTCATATTGATGTCTATCAGTGAGGTAGTATTGCTAGTTAGGGTGATGCCCAGGTATTTTATGCCGTTTGAGCTCCATTCGTATGGGAGGGAATGTTTTAGTTTAAGACAATCAAGGTGTGATATCCCCAAATTGAGTATGAGGGATTTTGAGAAGTTTACTTTATAATATGAGACGTCGCCGAAGGATTGCAATATTTCGTGTGCTGCTGGGAGGGATTGTATTGGGTTTGATAACATAAGGATCACATCATCTGCGAATAAGTTGATGACATGATGGGAGGTGTTACATTGGAATCCGTGTATATCCTTGTGGGTTCTAATGGCCTCAGCCAGGGGTTCAATCATGAGATTGAAGATCGTTGGGGATAAAGGGCATCCCTGGCGAGTACCATTAGTTATCTGAAATGGTATGGAAAGCATGCTGGATGTGTATACCTGCGCAGACGGGCAAGAATACAGGGCCAGCACTGCATTTAGTATATGACCACAAAAACCAAACTTGGACAAAGTCATTGACATATATTTCCAGTGGACCCTGTCAAACGCCTTCTCCGCGTCTATAGATAGCAGCAGAGAAGGCGTTTGAGATTTAACAGCATAGTGGATTATATTGACCATTCTTCGTGTAGCATCTGAGGTTTGTCTCCCCTTCATGAAGCCCATCTGATCGCGTAGTATAAGGGATGGTACACATTGCGCTAGTCTTTGCGATAAGAGTTTTGCATATATCTTTATGTCTGAATTAAGTAGGGAGATTGGACGAAAATTAGGTGGTGTATTGGGGTCTTTACCTGGTTTGGGTAGGGTGACTATGTATGCCTTTAGCATTTCTGGAGGGAAGGATGATGTGTCTGCTGCTTTTGTAAAGACTTGTAGAAGAGAGGGTATAAGGTGCGTTTTGTATATTTTAAAATATTCATTGGAAAACCCATCAGGTCCCGGCGATTTGCCATTAGGTAGGGAGGCTACTGCCTTTTCAATTTCAGTTGTGGTAAATGGGGAATTAAGTAATCTGATTTGGGATTCCGATAGGGAAGGTAACTTTAGTTTATGAAGAAAGTTCTGTATACTTGGTATAGTTGGTTGGCGTGCGGTGGAGTCATCTTTAATATTGTACAGATTGCTATAATAGTTAGCGAATTGGTTGGCAATGTCCTGTGGATTAGTGATTTTGTGTTTGAGGGTGGGGTGAATCAGGTGTGTGATTCTTGATTTGGATTGTATTGCCTTTATTCTATTGGCTAAGTATTTGCCTGCTCTATTAGCATTGGCGTATGAGTGCAGTTTCAATCTGCGTAGGTGGTAGTCATATTGTTGGGTCAATAGGTCTCTTAGTTTGTTTCTCAGTGAGGAAAGTTGTTGGGTAAGATTCGGATCAGGATTTTGTTTGTTTCGTGATTCTAAGGAGTGTATGTCCGATAGAATGGAGTTGATATGGGTTTTGTGTCGCTTTTTTTCTCTAGCACTTAACTGAATTAGTATTCCCCTCATGTACGCTTTATGGGCGTTCCATAGAGTAAAGGGGTTTTCTACCGAACCTGTGTTATCCTGAAAAAAATCACTAAGGTGTTGAGAGATAATTTTGGACGTGTGGGGTTCTTGTAGTATTTTGATGTTATTGCGCCAGATGGGTGTAGAAGAGGAGACAACCTGGTCAGTGATAGTAATGGTGACAGCTGCATGGTCAGACCACGTGATATCGTGGATCTGTGCAGAGGAAATATTCTGTAATAGCCATTTATCAGTAAAGAATAAGTCAATTCGCGAATAAGAACAATGCCTATGGGAAAAAAAGGTGTAATCTTTAGTATTCGCGTTTAGGCAGCGCCAGGTATCAAAGAGGTCTGCATTGTGGATGGTTTTGTTCAGGAATGTTTTACCATTCATTTTGGTATTTGTCGTATCGAGTTTCGGGTCCATAATGAGGTTAAAGTCACCGCAGAGTATGAGGTTGCCATACAAGTGGGACTCCGTTTTCTTGAGAAGCCTGTTAAGGAAGCGGGTTTGGTGCGTATTAGGAGCGTATAGAGTCACTACTGTATATGGAGTTGAGTTAATGTCACCTTTGAGGATGATATATCTGCCATTAGCATCTAGAATAGTTTCCTTATGTTGAAAGGATAACGTATTTCTCAGGGCAATTAGAACTCCTCTTTTTTTATGATCTGGTGTGCAGGCCAGAAACACATGGGGGTATTCCTTGTTGGTGCAAGACGGTGCTTTGGATTCCTGGAAGTGGGTCTCCTGTACACATAGTATGTCTGCCTTGTGTTTAAGGGCCTCGGCCCACATGGAGCGCCGCTTGGCAGGATGGTTCAGACCCCTGGCATTTATAGATAGGCAGTTAATTGGCATTTAGACAAATTCGGGGATTGTGCGGTATCATTGTGCAGGTTATGTACTCACTGTGGCCAATCTTGTCTTCTGGCACGGTAGAGTTAATTCTGCAGAGTTCCGGTAAGTAATTGTCGTCCACTACTGGTCTGTGTGCTTCCATCATGAAAGAGGTAAAAGAAAACAAACAATATAGAAGAAATAAGGTTAATGTTGCAAAGTTAACAAACTTATTAAGAAAAGGATCATTGAACCGATCCATTTGCAGACGTAACTGCTATTTAGGTGGTGGCAGGGAGAAGACAGGGATCAAACTTGGACACCCTGTTTCCGGAGAGAAGAGATGATATTGGTCGTGGTGTACTCATGCATTTTCACCGGCAGATTTTTTTTGAGGAGCGTTTGCGGGAGACCACTTGCCAGTCCTCTTGTATTGGAGAAGGTGTAGAAGCTTGGGCAAGCGGTGGAGTAAGGGCTGGTAGAATGCCCCATTGTCGCAATGCTGCGATGCCTTCATCCAATGTGGAAATCAGGATTGACGTACCATTATGAGTAACGGACAGCTTGGCGGGGTATTTCCACTTGTGAGCAATGTTGTGGTTTCTTAGAGCCTTAGTGATTGTCGCAAGGTTGCGACGTTGTTGGAGAGTGTGTCTGGATAGGTCAGGTAACAGCTGCAGCTCAGCGTATTGTGGGTGTCTGCTGTCAGGTTTGCGAGACACTATCAGGAGTTGTTCCTTGATATGGTAGTAGTGCACCCTGAGTAATACATCCCTGGGAGTATTTTCTGGGAGGAAGGATGGTTTGGGGATGCGGTGGATACGATCCACAATGAGATCTTGTGGAGACAGGGATGGGATTAGAGTGGAAAAGAGCGCTTGGGTATATGCCAGTAGTTGTGTAGCAGGGATCGATTCAGGTATTCCCCTAATCTTTAGATTGTTCCTTCTGGAACGGTCTTCCAAATCTGCTACTTTTGACTTCAGCCATGCGATTTCTTCAGTGTGATTGCTGTGTGCATCCACCATTGTATTAAAGGATGAGGTAAAATCACTCATACTGTGTTCAATGTGGTCTACTCTGTTACCCAGGGCCTGCACTTCCCTCTGGCAGTGGTTTATTCCTGCTGTCATATCAGCATGTAATGAGGCTTTTAATGACAGTAACATGTCCTTCAGGACTGTATCAGACACCGGTTTGTCAGAGGTGGGGAAAGCTGCTATAGGGTCTGGTGTGTGGGATGCAGCTGGCGCTTCAGTGGTGTGAGGCCTGCTTACCTCCATGTCAGGGTCCATCAGCGGTCTTACAGGGGAAACAGTTCTTTGTTTTTGCTTCGCCGGACTCCTGGTGGATGGACTAGAGGTCCCAGAAGAAGACCCGCTTTCCGTACGGGTGTTTCGCTGTTCGTTTTGAGGGCCGGAGCGGCCGTTCGGTGTGGATGCTGCTCGCTGTGCTTTCTGGCTCAGCCTCGCGCCGGCGCCATTTTGGTGATGATCGCGCGCCTGGAAGAAATCTTGCATTTTCTGCAGATTTTGTTGGATTTTTCTGTGCCTAGGCATAACGGCTGGCTCAGTGGGTTCCAGGGATCCCGTGGATGATTTTTGGGGTCTGGATGTTGCCGGTGAGCGTGGATGGATGCGGATTCTCTCCGGCGGCCGAGTGGAGCTCCTACATTAAGCGTCCATGTTGGAGCTCGGTCGCCACGCCCCGACGGGGAGGAGGAATCCTAATGATTTCGAGGGGGAGAGGGGCAATCTTTTCATCACTAATGCTTTTTTTCTGGGGTGGGGTAAACCTATGACCAATTATTCTGTGGGGGGGAGGGAAAATTCTATGACCACTATTGCTTTGGAGGGGAAGAGTGGGAATCTTCTGACCACTCATTTTTTGGGGGGGAGGGTCCTCTGACTACTTATTCTCAGAGCAGGAAGTGAAATCCTCATAATGATTTGGAGGGGGGGAAAGGGATAATCTTTTGAACACTAATGTTTTTTTTTAGTTTGTCTTTATTTATTTATTTGGAGGGGGGGGGTCCTTTGACCACTATTGCTTTGGAGGATGAGAGGAGGAATCTTCTGACCACTATTTATTTTTATTTTTGGGGGCGGGGGGTCCTCCGACCACCTATTCTCTGGGGGGGAGGATGAATCCTAATAATTTGGAGAGGTAGAGGAGTAATCTTTTGATCAGTAATGCTTTTTTTTTGGGGGGGGGGGTGGAATCCTCTGACCACTTATTCTGTGGAGGGAGGGGAAATCCTGTGACCACAATTGCTTTGGAGGGGAACAGTGGGAATATTCTGAATGCTATTTTGGTGGGGAGAGGGAGGGGAGGGTCCTCTGACTACTTATTCTCAGGGCTGGAGGGGAAATCCTCTGAGCCATAATTATCTAGAGGGGGACCACTAATGTTTTGGGTTTTTTTTTGTGGGTGGGGGGTGCTTTTACTACTAATGATTGCCTTGGAGAACAAGATGAGGAATCTTCTGATCACTATTTTTTTTTAGAAAGGGGGGGGTCCTATTACCTATTCTCTGGGGGGAGGAAATATTCTGAGCCCTAAAAGAGGAGAAGGGGAATCTTTCGACCACTAATGTTTTATTTGGGGGGGGGGGGAATCTTCTGCATTGCCTGCCCATAGTTTCCAGCACAGAACACAAGCTCAGCACTGGAACAGGGATTCCTACACTTGATTCTGGGGCACAGCTCAGATCCCCAAGACTCCGGGATTGTGTTTGAATCCCGGGATAGTCCCTTGGAATCCAGGATGGTTAAGGGAGTCAAATTCCACCATCTCTCTTTCCTTCTTGGTTGCCTTTCTATTCTTTAATGTATAGAATTATACAAGAAATGTATTAAAACTTCTGTCCAGCTTTTAATTATTGCATTATGTCTGTAAAAAAATGAAATATAAAGGAAAAATAGTCATGATGAAAAAACTTTAGAGTTTCACCAATCATGTTTTCTATTACTGCTCCAAGATCCGTATAACTGGGCACATAGAAGGAGTGAGTAGGAAAAATCTTTTGAATGTTCCCCATAGTCATTTCAAGGTTTCACTTTTATTAAGAAGACTCAGTCTTATCCCCATGCTGTGAAGTGGAATGCATTCTGCAAAAATTTCCAGAGGATTGGACATAGTCAATCACAATGTTGCCTAGGTTGTGTTTAGGAAGTACAATACAGTGGATGAACCTGCTCTGCCAGAAAAGGCAGCAAGTGAAGTCCTACCTGCGGAGCTTACATTAGGAAAATATGGGTGAAATGTGCCTTAAGAGTCATGAGACTCATCAGCCTGTCATAGTTTGACAAACCCCTTAATGGTATAGGAGCAAATACTGGGCATAGATGGCTTGAATTTTGGCTTCTAAGCCAAACCCACCCTACACAAACAGCATGGATGGAGGAACCTCCATTCTTTTCAGGCAGATGTAGCATCTGAAAGGCTCCAGTCTCTGTTCGACCAATCATTTTCCATCCGCCTTAGTCAATTTAGTTCAACTTTATTGAACATGGAAGAAAGTGGAGGTCACTGTGGTTGCGGTGCCTACTACAGTGATGTCCAGCTTCTACAAGGATCCCACAGGTATGGTATGTGCATAGTTACATTAGTCCAAGCTGGTCCAATGTATCTATGTAAAAATATCCATACTTGGAATTCTTCTTTAATATTATCTGTTTATATCTGTATATGTGAATTCTTTCAGTAGAGAAAATCTGCAGCATGAAAAAAGCAGAGCCTGTTGATGAAGAGGATGTGCAACTTCCAATGGTATGTACAGCAGAGATCTGCTAAGTGCAGGGACAGGTAAGAGGGAATTGGAGGGTTGTCATTGGAGCACCGTTCCTCCCACAGATATGAGGCACTATTTCTCCCCCTGACACCAATGATGAGACACCATTCCTTCCACTGACACCAACAGTGGGCACTTTTCTTTCCAGTGACACAAATGATGGGGTACTATTTCTCCCACTGACATCAACAATTGGGCACCATTCCACCCACTGATACCAATGATGGGGCACTATTCTTCCCACTGATACCAATGATGGGGCACTATTCTTCCGAACTAATACCAATGATGGGGCACTTTTCCTCCCAACTATTACCATTGATGGGGCACTATTCTTCCCAACTTTTACCAATGATGGGACACTATTCCTCCCACTGATAACAATGATGGGACATTATTCCTCTCACTGGTACCAATGATGGGGCTCTTCCTCCCACTGATACCAATAACGGGACATTATTCCTCTCACTGGTACCAATGATGGGGCTCTATTCCTCCCACTGATACCAATAACGGGACATTATTCCTCTCACCGACACCAATGATGGGGCACTATTCCTCCCACCGACACCAATGATGGGGCATTATTACTCTCACTGATACCAATAATGGGGCTCTATTCCTCCCACTGACACCAATAATGGGGTACTATTCCTCCCACTGATACCAGTGATGAAGCATTATTCCTCTCTCTGGCAACAATGATGGGGCACTATTCCTCCTACTGACACCAATGGAGCATTATTCCTACCACTGATACCAATAATGGCACTCTATTCCTCCCACTAATACCAATGATGGGGCACTATTCCTTCCACTAATATCAATGATGAGGCACTATTCCTCCCACTAATGTAAACAATGCGCCACTTTTCCTCCCAATAATACCAATGATGGGGCACTATTCCTCCTCCTCCTGGCCACTGGTGCTATCTAATCTTTTTACTCCCACTGACCACCAAGCCTGAGATATTGTTTACTCCCACTGGCCACAGTCCAGCCCCCCTAAAATCTAAAGAACAGTAAGTTGGGCCTTTGTTTAGAAAATTTGGAGACCCCTGCTCTTAAAGAACCCTAGTTGACAAAGGCTGCTATAGAATATTAGATGTTTTTATCTATTGTACAAAGATATATATTGGATTTTTGGAATGCAGCATGGTGAAGCAACATACAAAGCATATACTGTACATAAACAAAGGAATGTAGTACACCAGAGGGAGCGGAGCCCCTCGCAATCAGAAACAAAGAAGCTTAATTTCAAGATTGACAGGGTTTTCCATAGGGAGGTTCACAATGCAGGGTTCAATACAATAGCATAAGGTTTGCAGACCCATGAGAGGTCCTCCAACAGCCAGCTAATAGATATCACCCAGAAACGGGGGAGGAGGGAGCTCACAATGTAGTTAGTTGGTAAGGTTTCATGAGTAGATTGATGGTAGGCTTAATGGAAAGGAAAAAGAAAAAAGCAAAGAAAGAAAAGAGAGAGAGGGAGGGGGGCAAGCTGGGAAGGGGTGGAGGGGGGAGGCTGTCCCATGAGGTCCAACTGATGGTCTCATTCTGCTGGCCGGCAGTCACAAAGAGAGCAGTCGAAGTTTAAGTGCTCAATGTGATCCAGCCATGGGCCCCAGACTCTGAGATACTTTGAATGGGTGTTAGTAAGTATAGAGATCATTTTTTTGTGTATCATGGTGCCCAAGAGTCGGTTTTCTCCATGGTCTGCCAGGCTGCTAGAAATACGTACCCAGCCAGCTTCTTTTGGTGTATTCATTTTTTTTTTAAAACCACTATATAGGAAAAGTGAATGGAGACATGCACACCCACCAGCACTGCTATCAAATTAGGACCAGCTATCAGTGATGTGTTCTTTGCCTACACAATTTGTGTTAAAAGGTGTCCCTGGTTCTTACCTCAGAAGGTTGGGTGGTATGAGTCCGTGGCGGAACTACCAGGGCCGCAAAGGTCGCACTTGCGACCGGGCCCTGGTGCTCCGCCACTGCCGGGGGGCCCCAGCAGGGTTGCTGGCCACAAGGCTCTGAGCTGAGAACATCTCTCTAATAAAGCCTAGAGCCTACATTGACAGTTCCCCTCCCTCCTCCCTCACACGGATGGGAAAGGAGAGAGCCGATCTGCTCTTTCTCCTCCCGCTCCTCTCCTCCTGTGTGCAGTGTCTTAAGTGTGAAGCTAAGCAATTGAATTTGATCATTGAGCTGCTGGGCTTCACACTTCCTGCAGTGCACACAGGAGGAGAGAAGCTGGAAGAGAAGGAGCAGATCGGCTCTCTCCTTTCCCATCCGTGTGAGGGAGGAGGTAGGAGGAACTGTCAGTGCAGGCTCTGGGCTGTATGAGAGAGTCACTGTCAGCTCAGAGTCCTGATGAGGAGGCACTGATTGGCGGGCCCTGATTATCAGTGTAAACAATATACTGACTGTTTTGCCGGTTAACAGCTTTCCTTTTCTCACACAGACACAGCATGGCAGGGAAGGACTGCCGATAACCTGCAAGTCTGTTTACATGTGATAATCACATGGTAAAGGGTCGTTGTGATTGGCCCTTTACCGTGACCTGTGGTCAACTGTGTTACATAGTTACATAGTTAGTCAGGTTGAAAGTCCATCCAGTTCAACCAAAAAAAAAAAAATTGTACAATCCAATATACCCAATACTATACCCACAGTTGATCCAGAGGAAGGCAAAAAACCCCAGCAGAGCATGCTCCAATTTGCTACAGCAGGGGAAAAAATTCCTTCCTGATCCCCCAAGAGGCAATCAGATTTTCCCTGGATCAACTTTACCTATAAATGTCAGTACCCAGTTATATTATGTACATTTAGGAAAGTATCTAGGCCTTTCTTAAAGCAATCTACTGAGCTGGCCAGAACCACCTCTGGAGGGAGTCTATTCCACATTTTAACAGCTCTTACTGTGAAGAAACCTTTCCGTATTTGGAGATGAAATCTCTTTTCCTCCAGTCGTAAAGAGTGCCCCCTTGTCCTCTGTGTTGACCGTAAAGTGAATAACTCAACACCAAGTTCACTATATGGACCCCTTATATATTTGAACATGTTGATCATATCCCCCCTTATTCCCCTCTTCTCAAGAGTGAACAAATTCAGTTCCTCTAATCTTTCCTCATAGCTGAGCTCCCCCATGCCTCTTATCAGTTTGGTTGCCCTTCTCTGCACTTTCTCCAGTTCCCCTATATCCTTTTTGAGAACTGGTGCCCAAAACTGAACTGCATATTCCAGATGAGGTCTTACTAATGATTTGAACAGGGGCAAAATGATATCTCTCTCTCTGGAGTCCATACCTCTCTTAATACAAGAAAGGACTTTGCTCGCTTTGGAAACCGCAGCTTGGCATTGCATGCTATTATTGAGCTTATGATCTACCAAAACCCCCAGATCCTTCTCCACCACGGATTCCCCCAGTTGTACTCCCCCTAGCATGTATGATGCATGCATATTCTTAGCCCCCAAGTGCATAACTTTACATTTCTCAACATTAAACCTCATCTGCCACATAGACGCCCAATTAGACAGAGCATTGAGGTCGGCTTGTAAATTGGAGACATCCTGTAAGGACGTTATTCCACTGCATAGCTTGGTGTCATCTGCAAAGACAGAAATGTTACTTTTCATCCCAGACCCAATATCATTTATAAAGATATTAAAGAGTAAGGGTCCCAGCACTGAACCTTGGGGTACACCACTGATAACCTTAGACCATTCAGAGTAAGAATCATTAACCACTACTCTCTGAATTCTGTCTTTTAGCCAGTTTTCTATCCATTTACAAACTGATATTTCCAAGCTTGTAGACTTTAACTTACACATGAGCCGTGTGTGCGGAACTGTGCTGTAGACTTTAACTTACACATGAGCCGTGTGTGCTGAATGCGTGCCCCAGGGGGCATGAGGGAGGCAGGGTTCTGGGATTATGTCCATGGATGTCCTCCCAGAACTAGAAGCCCAGGGCTTGGATGGAAGTGGGGTGGGTTAGGGGCTTCATGGTGTCTTGCACTGGGGCCCTGAAGGTTCTAGTTTTGCCTCTGGTATGAGTATTTGTCTTTTCTGCATTAGTTGTTTATTCCCGTTAGTGCTCACCTATTTATCCAAATTCTTTAACTAATAAGCATAGCCCCATCCCTTGTGTTGTATCAGATATAACTGAGAGGATATGTCATCAGCAATACAGATAGGGTCAATTAATATTTTACAGAGAAGTCCCTTAGGCTCTAGGTGTATACTGCAGTGTAAGGAGGTTCTGAATAGGGGTAAACTGCTGATAATACATACAGTAATGTATTAAATCTGGGGTGGAGAAAGGGAAAAAGAAGAAAGGGAATACAAGATAGTGCTGTTTGGTTATAATGTTGTGAATATGAGCATCTCCTGAAGGCTCATATTTACAGAAAACCTGGCCTGTCATTGTGATAGAGGGCCCTCTGCTGGGCAGAGTCCTGACTTTAGAGCCTACATAATTTGTGTTAAATGGTGTCGCTGGTTCTTACCTCAGAAGTTTGGGTGGTATGAGCCAGTGGCGGAAGTACCAGGGCCACAAAGGTTGCACTTGCGACCGGGCCCTGGCATTCCGCCACTGTCGGGGGGCCCCAGCAGGGTTGCTGGCCACAAGGCTCTGAGCTCAGAATGTCTCTCTAATACAGCCCAAAGCCTACATTGACAGTTCCCCTACTTCACACGGATGGGAAAGGAGAGAGCCGATCTGCTCCTTCTCTTCCCGCTCCTCTCCTCCTGTGTGCAGCGCCTGAAGTGTGACGCTAAGCAACTGAATTTGATCATTCAGCTGCTGGGCTTCACACTTCCCACAGTGCACACAGGAGGAGAGAAGCTGGAGGAGAAGGAGCAGATCAGCTCTCTCCTTTCCCATCCGTGTGAGGGAGGAGGTAGGGGGAACTGTCAGTGCAGGCTCTGGGCTGTATGAGAGAGACACTGTCAGCTCAGAGTCTTGGTGAGGAGGCACTGATTGGCGGCATTGATGAGCACTGATAGGTGGCATTGATGATCACTGATAGGCGGCAATGATGGCCACTGATAGGCAGTACTGATAACCAGGGCACTGATTATCAGTGTAAACAATGTACATATAGTTTTGCCGGTTAACGGCTTTCCTTTTCTCACACAGACACAGCGTGGGAGGGAAGGACTGCCGATAACCGGCAAGTCTGTTTACATGTGATAAGCTAATCATGTGGTAAAGGGCCTATGTGATTGGTCCTTTACCGTGACCTGTGGTCAACTGTGTGCTGAATGCGCACCCCAGGGGGCACGAGGGAGGCAGGGTTCTGGGAGGATGTCCATGGATGTCTTCCCAGAACTAGAAGCCCAGGGCTTGGATGGAAGTGGGGTGGGTTAGGAGGGCCTTTCATGATTTCTTGCATTGGAGCCCTGAAGGTTCTAGTTTCGCCTCTGGTATGAGTATTTGTCTTTTCTGTAGTTGTTTATTCCCGTTACTGCCCAGCTATGTATCCAAATTCTATAACTAATAAGCATAGCCCCATCCCTCGTGTTGTATCATATATAACTGAGAGGATACTTCATCAGCAATACAGATGGGGTCAATGAATATTTTACAGAGAAGTCCCTTAGGCTCTAGGTGTATACTGCAGTGTGAGGAGGTTTTGAATAGGGGTAAACTGCTGATAATACATAATGTATTCAATCTGTTATGGAGAAAGGGAAAAAGAAGAAAGGGAATACAAGATAGTGCTGTTTGGTTATAATGTTGTGAATATGAGCATCTCCTGAGGGCTCATATTTACAGAAAACCTGACCTGTCATTGTGATAGAGGGCCCTCTGCTGGGCAGAGTCCTGACTTTAGAGCCTACATAATTTGTGTTAAAAGGTGTTGCTGGTTCTTACCTCAGAAGGTTGGGTGGTATGAGCCAGTGGCGGAACTACCAGGGCCACAAAGGTTGCACTTGCGACCGGGCCCTGGCGTCAGGGTTGCTGGCCACAAGGCTCTGAGCTCAGAATGTCTCTCTAATACAGCCCAGAGCCTACATTGACAGATCCCCTCCCTCACACGGATGGGAAAGGAGAGAGCCGATCTGCTCCTTCTCCTCCCGCTCCTCTCCTCCTGTGTGCAGCACCTGAAGTGTGAAGCTAAGCAATTGAATTTGATCATTCAGCTGCTGGGCTTCACACTTCCCGCAGTGCACACAGGAGGAGAGAAGCTGGAGGAGAAGGAGCAGATCGGCTCTCTCCTTTCCCATCCGTGTGAGGGAGGAGGTAGGGGGAACTGTCAGTGCAGGCTTTGGGCTGTATGAGAGAGACACTGTCAGCTCAGAGTCTTGGTGAGGAGGCACTGATTGGCGGCATTGATGAGCACTGATAGGTGGCATTGATGATCACTGATAGGCGGCAATGATGGCCACTGATAGGCAGTACTGATAACCCGGGCACTGATTATCAGTGTAAACAATGTACTTATAGTTTTGCCGGTTAACGGCTTTCCTTTTCTCACACAGACACAGCGTGGCAGGGAAGGTCTGCCGATAACCGGCAAGTCTGTTTACATGTGATAAGCTAATCACATGGTAAAGGGCCGTTGTGATTGGCCCTTTACCGTGACCTGTGGTCAACTGTGTGCTGAATGCCTGCCCCAGGGTGCACGAGGGAGGCAGGGTTCTGGGAGGATGTCCATGGATGTCCTCCCAGAACTAGAAGCCCAGGACTTGAATGGAAGTGGGGTGGGTTAGGGGGGCCCTTCATGGTTTCTTGCACTGGGGCCCTGAAGGTTCTAGTTTCGCCTCTGGTATGAGTATTTTTCTTTTCTGCATTAGTTGTTTATTCCCGTTAGTGCTCACCTATTTATCCAAATTCTTTAACTAATAAGCATAGCCCCATCCCTTGTGTTGTATCAGATATAACTGAGAGGATACGTCGTCAGCAATACAGATAGGGTCAATGAATATTTTACAGAGAAGTCCCTTAGGCTCTAGGTATATACTGCAGTGTAAGGAGGTTCTAAATAGGGGTAAACTGCTGATAATACATAATGTATTAAATCTGTTGTGGAGAAAGGGAAAAAGAAGAAAGGGA
Source organism: Aquarana catesbeiana (assembly GCF_042186555.1). Classification (NCBI taxonomy): domain Eukaryota; kingdom Metazoa; phylum Chordata; class Amphibia; order Anura; family Ranidae; genus Aquarana; species Aquarana catesbeiana. The sequence goes on from NC_133336.1 coordinate 186,696,289, forward strand.
ATACAAGATAGTGCTGTTTGGTTATAATGTTGTGAATATGAGCATCTCCTGAGGGCTCATATTTACAGAAAACCTGACCTGTCATTGTGATAGAGGGCCCTCTGCTGGGCAGAGTCCTGACTTTAGAGCCTACATAATTTGTGTTAAAAGGTGTCGCTGGTTCTGACCTCAGAAGGTTGGGTGGTATGAGCCAGTGGCGGAACTACCAGGGCCACAAAGGTTGCACTTGCGACTGGGCCCTGGCGTTCCGCCACTGTCGGGGGACCCCAGCAGGGTTGCTGGCCACAACGCTCTGAGCTCAGAATGTCTCTCTAATACAGCCCAGAGCCTACATTGACAGTTCCCCTCCCTCACATGGATGGGAAAGGAGAGAGCCGATCTGCTCCTTCTCCTCCCGCTCCTCTCCTCCTGTGTGCAGCGCCTGAAGTGTGAAGCTAAGCAACTGAATTTGATCATTCAGCTGCTGGGCTTCACACTTCTCGCAGTGCACACAGGAGGAGAGAAGCTGGAGGAGAAGGAGCAGATCGTCTCTCTCCTTTCCCATCCGTGTGAGGGAGGAGGTAGGGGGAACTGTCAGTGCAGGCTCTGGGCTGTATGAGAGAGACACTATCAGCTCAGAGTCTTGGTGAGGAGGCACTGATTGGCAGCATTGATGAGCACTGATAGGTGGCATTGATGATCACTGATAGGCGGCAATGATGGCCACTGACAGGCAGTACTGATAACCAGGGCACTGATTATCAGTGTAAACAATGTACTTATAGTTTTGCCGGTTGACGGCTTTCCTTTTCTCACACAGACACAGCGTGGCAGGGAAGGTCTGCCGATAACCGGCAAGTCTGTTTACATGTGATAAGCTAATCACATGGTAAAGGGCCGTTGTGATTGGCCCTTTACCGTGACCTGTGGTCAACTGTGTGCTGAATGCCTGCCCCAGGGGGCACGAGGGAGGCAGGGTTTTGGGAGGATGTCCATGGATGTCGTCCCAGAACTAGAAGCCCAGGGCTTGGATGGAAGTGCGGTGGGTTAGGGGGGCCCTTCATGGTTTCTTGCACTGGGGCCCTGAAGGTTCTAGTTTCGCCTCTGGTATGAGTATTTGTCTTTTCTGCATTAGTTGTTTATTCCCGTTAGCGCTCACCTATTTATCCAAATTCTTTAACTAATAAGCATAGCCCCATCCCTTGTGTTGTATCAGATATAACTGAGAGGATACATCGTCAGCAATACAGATAGGGTCAATGAATATTTTACAGAGAAGTCCCTTAGGCTCTAGGTGCATACTGCAGTGTAAGGAGGTTTTGAATAGGGGTAAACTGCTGATAATACATAATGTATTAAATCTGGGGTGGAGAAAGGGAAAAAGAAGAAAGGGAATACAAGAAAGTGTAGTTTGGTTATAATGTTGTGAATATTAGTATCTCCTGAGGGCTTGTATTTACAGAAAACTTGACCTGTCATTGTGATAGAGGGCCCTCTGCTGGCCATAGCCCTGACTTTAGAGCCGTGTAGTATTGTACATTGAAATATCAATCTATTTAAATCCTCTATACAGCAGAACTCTGAACTGGGGAAGGGATGAGCAGGACTGAATGCCAATCAGATGCCAATCAGATGTGCTGTATACAAATGTTCTGACAAGGAGCATGTCGATAGATAAAAAAAAGTGAGCAGAGAGGTGACCTCATCAGTGTGTGCCTACTCCTTCACTGAAAAAAATTAAATGTTAGTGCAAAAAAAAAAGTATCACGGACAGTACTCAACTGTCCAGCAAGAAGGCTCAGACTGGAAAAAGGGCACTGATGTATTTTCTTAAAAGGGTTCTAAAGTCAGAAGGTTTTTGATCTTAATGTTTTTCATCTTAAAGCGGAATTCCGCCCAAAAATGGAACTTCCACTTTAAGGGAAGGTGACCCCCTGACATGCCACATTTGGCATGTCATTTTTTTGTTTTTTTTCTAAAGTTGGAACTCCGCTTTAATGCATTCTATGCATTAAGAAAAAAAAAAAACCTTCTGTGTGCAGCAACCCCTCCCTAATACTTACCTGAGCCCCATCTCTCTCCAACGATGTTGCACGAGAGCCTTCGGCTGTCTGGGACACTCCCTCCTCATTGGCTGAGACTGCAGCAGGTCCCATTGACTCCTGCTGCTGTCAATCAAAGTTAGTGAGCCAATGATGAGAGAGAGGGGAAGGGGCTGAGTAGCGGCTCCATGTATGAATGGACACACAGAGCAGCGGATCAGCTCGGGTGCCCCCATAGCCAGCTGCTTGCTCTGGGGGTACTCGGCAGGAGGGAAGGGCCAGGAGCGGCAGTGGGGGACCCGAGAAGAGGAAGATCTGGGCTGCTTTGTGCAAAAACCAACTGCACAGAAGAGATAAGTATAACATGTTTAAGATTTTTAAACAAAAAAAACGAGACTTTAATATCGCTTTAAAGTATAACTAAAGGCAAAACTTTATTTTTAGTCTTGGATAGAGTGGAGAGGGATTGGAACGCTTGTCTGTTTTTATTGCTGTCTGTGCCCCCATTAAGGAGATTCATCCTCTCTATTTGTCCTGTTTACCATTATCATTATAAGTGAAAGTAAAAGAAAATCCCAAATTTTGAGTTGTCCCCAGAAAAGTAATAGAAGGGAAATCTTCCATTGTGGACACTAGTTCCGGTGACCTGGGGGTACCCAAAGAATTCCCCCTATTTTGCAGGGATTTGCTCTCACTTCCTGTCTGGCTATGTGACAGGAAGTGAAGGAAAATCTCTGCAATGGCACACAGAAAAAAAAATCTGACAGGAGTTGTAATCTAAAACGGAAAAAAAAACATGTTGCCTACAGTTCTACTTGAAGGCGACATTAAAGCTTAATTATTTTTTTTTAATTAAAATAACAAACATGTTATACTTACCTGCTCTGTGTAATGGTTTTGCACAGGGCAGCCCCGATCCTCTCCTTCTGGGGTTCCCCACCGGCGCTCCAGGCTCCTCCTCTTCGGCAAGTGCCCCCATGGAAAGCCGCAAGCCACATGCGCGGGAGTGACATCATTGCTGGTTCAGCCATTCATATCACCGAAGCCCTCGAACCCGGAAAGAAGACCGGGTGAAGATGAAACCACCTTCAGCGGTGACAGCGCGCCGCTGGAGGGCTTCGTTTTCAGGTAAGTCTGTCATAATGTGCTAGTATGCGATGCCCACTAGCACATTATGACCTAACCACTTCAGCCCCGGAAGAATATGCCCCCTGAATGACCAGGCCATTTTTTGCGATACGGCACTGCGTGGCTTCCATTGAAAATTGCGCGGTCGTGCAACGCTGTACCCAAACTGTATGTCCTTTTTTCCCACAAATAGAGCTTTCTTTTGGTGGTATTTGGTCACCTCTGCGGTTTTTATTTTTTGCGTTATAAACAAGAAAACGAGCAACAAATCTGAAGAAAAAGCAATATTTTTTACTTTTTGCTATATTAAATATCCCCAAAGAAAAACAAAAAAAAATGTCTTCATCAGTTTAGGCCGATATGTATTCTTCTACATATTTTTGGTAAAAAAAAATCGCAATAAGCGTATATTGATTGGTTTGCGCAAACGTTACAGCATCTACAATATAGGGGATAGATTTATGACATTTTAATTTTTTTTATTTTATTACTAGCAATGGCAGCGATCTGCGATTTTTAGCTGGACTGTGACATTGTGGCGGACAAATCGGACATTTTTGACACTTTTTTTGGGACCATTGACATTTATGCAGCGATCAAAGCTAAAAATAGCCACTGATTACTGTATAAAAGACACTGGCAGGGAAGGGGTTAACACTAGGGGGCGATCAAGAGGTTAAGTGTGTCCTAGGGAGGTGTTTCTAACTGTAGGGGGGTGGGACTGCCTGGAGGAGGAGAGAAATCGCTATTCATAACCAATATGAACAGCAGATCTCTCTCTCCCACCTGACAGAACGGGGATCTGTCTGTTTATATTGACAAACCTCCGTTCTGTCTCTCTCAAGAGCAATCGCAGGTGGCCGGCAGACATCATGGCCGCCGGCACTGCATCAGCTCCTACATCACGCAGCGGGCACACGCGCGCCCGCCGTAAAGCTGCGGCGATTCGCGCAGGGAGGCCAACCTGCTGCCGTATAACGACGGTGGCTGGTCGGCAACTGGTTAAATTGCCCTGGGCAGTTTTTTTTCTATGCGGTCTACTACAGCTTTAAAAAAGCAAAACTACAAATTAAGATTAAAGATTTTTTTGAACACGAATGCAGCCACCACATCTAAGAATTGCAAAACTTAAATATAATGCATTTTAGTTTTTGGGCTTAAAGTGTTACTAAACCCACAACAGCAAAATCAGTCTGTATTTGCAGTAAAGTGTGCTTGTTATACTCACTGTGGGAACTAAGGGGTTAATCCGGCGCATTGTGTAAAAAGGCTGTCCGATCCACTGTCCCCAATCCATCTCCTGATAAGACAGAGCCTTTGGAGGCACTCTGCACATGCTCAGTTTGGTGTGTATTGCTAGAGAGTTTTTTTTCTTTCTTGGCAGGGTGCATATGATCAGCACAGGACCAATCAGCACTGTCCAGACAGAGAGAGGGTCAGGGGTCCTTCAGCCTCATAAGACAGTCAGAGGAGAATGAAATCTCCTCCTACAAGCTTTAACCAGACACTGATAGAATTCACAGGACTGCTATATACTGCTGATGAGAAAAGGTATGTAGCAGTTTATATTTACTAAAATAATTGCATTTCCATGTTCTGTGTACTGTGGAAGATCAGATATAGTGAATGCAGGCTCCTGAGGTAGCCTCCCTGACGGTTTTCCCGAGTGTGGCTCGGGGTTAAATTTCAGCACCATTAGCGGTAACCCCGAGCCACACTCAGGATTACATCTCAGGATCCTGGTGCAGTGTACTTACCTTGTCCCCCTGCGGTGTCTGCGTGCTCCGTCCTCTGCCCGAAGCCTCTCTGTGCCAGGCTCCGCACGGGGGTGGAGCCTGGCGGCAAATTTAAAAAAATGTAAAAATCATAACACATACAGTACTGTAATCTTACAGATTACAGTACTGTATGAAATCATTTCACATCCCTTTTGTCCCCAGTGCTTTGTCCAGTGCCCTACATGCAGTTTTATGTTATATATACTGTTCTTTCTGCCTGGAAACTTGAGAATGTCCATAGCAACCAAAAAGTGTCCCTTTACATCAAAAGTGGCTTTAGACCAGCTAGAAAACAGCGATAGTAAATTAGAACACTTGCAGAATTGAGCGATAGTGAATCATGGGGAAATGTATTTTATTATTATATTATTTTTTTTTAATTATTTATATTTATTTATTATATTATAATTTATGATTTGTGTTTCAAACTTCATCATACCCGGGATATCTACTAGACTCTTGGTGGACAGATATAAGTGTGTTATTGCTAAGAATTACAGACCTACAATATAAAACGCCAAATTTCTATGCAAAATAATTGTACCGCTTTGAGACGCAAAAATCTGAAATAATCATACCGCCTGGGAGGTTAAGTAACACTTTAATACCACTTTAAGTGGTGTCACCCTCCTGCATGTCAAAATAATAAAGTAGGTCCCAAGATAAAGGCAACAGAATTTATAAGTAGAGTTCTTTTTTCCAATTTTTGGTCTGTTTTATGTCAGACAATAGTTTTGCAAGTCTATTTTTCCACCATAAGATAATCAAGCAATCTTATAAAATGTTTGTATGCACTTACCTAGAAGCTTGTTTTAATGTAGAACTATAGGTAAAACTTTTTTTCGTATTTTGGTTAGAGTAAGGGAGGGTTATAACCCCTGTAGGTTTATTTTTTCCCACTTTGTCCCATTGTGGAGATTTCCCTTCACTTCCTGTCACATAGCCAAACAGGAAGTGAGAGGAAATTCCTGCAAATTCAGGGAATCTATTAGGGCCCCTCAGGTCACCAGAACTAGTGTCCCCATTGGAAAATTTCCCCTCTATTATTTTTGGGATTTGGGATTTTCTTTTACTTTCACTTTCAATGGTAATGATAAACAGGACAAATAGAGAGGGGGAATCTCCCTAACGGGGGCGCAGACAGCAATAAAAACTGATAGGGGTTCTAATCCCTCTCCACTCCATCCAAAACGAAAAAAAAAAAGTTTTGTCTATAGCTATACTTTAATGTTATTGGTTTATATCTGTATATGTAAATCATTTATATTTTATTTCCTGGTGCCAAACATGGCAGCATACATGTGATATCGCTCCACCCCTATATCCACCCACAGGACCTATTTAGCTCTATAAAAGTCTGACTGAGAGCTACCTCCCCCATTCTCCTTTTTGTCCTTCAAAATGCAAAGTGCCAATGCAAACAAGCCTGGGAGCTGGATTCTCATCAGAGGGGTCTTTGTCCCTATATAAAGGAGTCTGGCTGCAGTGGGCAAGTACCCCACAAGACGAAGTCTTGTATGACGAAACGCATCGGGAGGACTCCACTGCCGCCATTTTACTTGCAAGCGCTTTTTATTCTGAAATGTAAGTGTTTTTCCTTTTAATAAATTTTTTATGGTTTACGGAATTACGCTATGAGCCCCTTCTTCATTACATGTGGGTAATGTCCGTCGGTGTCCGAGCTTCCATATGAAGAAGACCTCTTTGGGATAGCAACGTTACAACTTCACCATTCACCAGCCCTTGGTTCCCTACCTTCATTGCCAGTGAGCAATCCAAGCCTGTTTGACCCATATAGCGTATGCTAGGTGGGTCCCAACTTTCTGGTAAGCCTCCAGTCATCCTAGGTGGCGGTTTCGCACAAGGGTCTGTCAGCACATGTTGGATTACATACAGAAATCTCTCACGAGTATATGTTTTGGAATTTATCACCATTGCAAAATTTATGTTCACCGTATCTGCACATTCAGTTTTGGACTTTATTGCCATTTTTATATCCTGTTATCATTTTTGGTGACCCTAAGGCTTTATAACATAAGTGTTCTATATGTATGAATGTTCACAAAGTATACAAAACACTATCTTTTCACAATTCATTTTGCTATTATATGTGGTATAGCAATATTTTCTTTCTCATTTTTTAGCGCTACACTTGGTTATATATGATTTACTTCAAAAGATAAACACCTGCAGAACGTTACACTCAGTCTAAAGCTCTTACCTGCTGACTACGTCGGAGTCTGTCTGGGTTCAGCCTCTCCCAATACGCAGTCCCACATCTTAGGCTGCTAAACGCACCAACAAGGTGGGGAACCCCTTCTGGTGGTCTTTTGGGGTCCAGGTGTTCTCTAATCAGAGACGGCAATCCTCTTGTGGCATGCCTGCTTTGGAATCAGGATCCAGCAGCTGGGACTGCATGATGTCTTCTCTTCTATGGAACTCTTTCCAGGTTTGTCCAGTTCTATAAAACTTTTTTTTCTTTTTCTTGCCCCCATATCTCTAAAGACCCCATGCACACTGTGCAGCTTTTGTTGTCTGACTTTCTTTGGATTTGCTGGGACCATGTGGTGCAAGGGCCTGCCTGATTGCATACAAACTGAGGCTCTTAAGGTTTGACCTCATATTGTGTGGTTTTTGGTAAATCTGAGGGAAAAAAGTCTGCAGAGGATTGTATGATGTGTAGCCAGCTTAAAAGTGCCCCTTTGTGTGGATGGGAGTTGGCTTCCCTCCAATTGTACTAGCCCTTTTTTGATTAGAACAGAGGTGAGTGAGGGCTGAGTCTCTCTCGCTCTCTCAGGTACTTTATTTACAGAGCACAAATGGCCAGGTAATGGATGCCTTTGCGATCCAGGCATCCAGAGAGGCAGCATCTCATTCTGAGGAACAGTCAATGACAGGTAAGTCTTGCTATCCTAGTAATGGGCATAGAAGGGGGAGGGCAAGGGGCAATGTATTACTAAAGGATGGAGAGGGTTTGCCCAGATTTCTTTTATTTAAAATTGTTACTCTTTGCCAAAAAGAAAAAAAAGGGGGGTATAAATGTATTTTTTTCCCTCTCTCGCGTCCCTTATTTCTCTCTGTTGCCATGCAGTCACCCTTGCACCTTTTGGTTCTTCCACCAGCATGAGCCTAACACCACATAACAAAGACCACTGCATTACCATGTAAGGGCCAACTTTGCCTAAGTAAGAAGATGTGGGAAAAAGAGTGCGTGACGAGCGTGTCTTCCTGCTCACACGCCCGCTCTAGGAGGTCCAGAGGCCCTCTGGATCGTCAGGATTTTTCCAGGGCAGAAAGTGACTCCTCCAGTCCTGGCAGACCCCAGTACAAAGGGCGCAAAGGTATGCTTAAGAGAACGCACACAGCTTCTCCTCCAAGGGCTCAGCTCCTGAAAGACAAATGTTGGTCATGTGGAGATAAAAAAAAAAAACAAATAAACCATGCGCTTACTCAAATTAAAATTAAGCAGCTAACACAACAAATAGAAATTTTGCTATAACTCATATACACTTGGTAGTATATGGGTCATGTGGAGATGCCTGGAAAGCTACTTTGCAGCAACTGCTTCAGGCAGCTTGCCAGATACCAGGAGTATGAGAGTCAGCAGGTGTCAACCTTGCTCAAGAAAGTAGTCCCCAACTCCTTGGCAGAATTTTCCGGTCGTCTCTGGTAACCAGGGACAGAAGTAGATGAACAGTGTGGGCCCTGCACCAGGTCTAAACCAAGCCATTCAACCTTCTCTAACTAGAGGGGTACCAGACACTTCAGGGGTGACTCCAGCCCAGCAGATTAGACAGGCTGATTCCCCAGACCCAGGATTGCAGCCAACCTTCCAGGCAGAGGGAGAAGATAGCGCCTCCTCCTCGGCAAAGGATCCTGAAGGTTCAGGCTTTGATTTTGCCCTAATACCACCATTCATTAAGGCAGTAAAAGCTGCACTGGAATGGGAGGATCTGGAACCTCCTCCAAAGAAGGAGAAAACCTATTATCACACACCATACAATCTGATTTTAAATTGTAGATTAGATAAATAGATAGATAGATAGATAGATAGATAGATAGATAGATAGATAGATAGATAGATAGATAGATAGATAGATACAGTGAGGGGAAAAAAGTATTTGATCCCCTGCTGATTTTGTATGTTTGCCCACTGACAAAGAAATGATCAGTCTATAATTTTAATGGTCGGTTTATTTTAACAGTGAGAGACAGAATAACAACAAAAATATCCAGAAAAACGCATTTCAAAAAAGTTATAAATTGATTTGCATTTTAATGAGTGAAATATGTTTTTGACCTCTTCGCAAAACATGACTTAGTACTTGGTGGCAAAACCTTTGTTGGCAATCACAGAGGTCAGACGTTTCTTGTAGTTGACCACCAGGTTTGCACACATCTCAGGAGAGATTTTGTCCCACTCCTCTTTGCAGATCCTCTCTGTCATTAGGGTTTCGAGGCTGACGTTTGGTAGCTTGAACCTTCAGCTCCCTTCACACATTTTCTATGGTATTAAGTTCTGGAGACTGGCTAGGCCACTCCAGGACCTTAATGTGCTTCTTCTTGAGCCACTCCTTTGTTGCCTTGGCTGTGTGTTTTGGGTCATTGCCATGCTGGAATTCCCATCCACAATCCATTTTAAATGCCCTGGCTAAGGGTAGGAGGTTCTCACCCAAGACTTGACAGTACATGGCCCCATCCATCGTCTCTTTGTTGCAGGGAAGTTGTCCTGTCCCCTTAGCAGAAAAACACTCCCTAAAGCATAATGTTTCCACCTCCATGTTTGATGGTGGGGATGGTGTTCTTCGTGTTGAGTTGATGCCAAAGAGCTTGATTACGGTCTCATTTGACTACAACACTTTCACCCAGTTCACCTCTGAATCATTTAGATGTTCATTAGCAAACTTCAGACGGGCCTGTACATGTGCTTTCTTGAGCAGGGGGACTTTGCGGGCGCTGCAAGATTTCAGTCCTTCACGGCGTAGTGTGTTACCAATTGTTTTCTTGGTGACTATGGTCCCAGCTGCCTTGAGATCATTGGAAGAAACGATGCAGCGCTAAACATAAAAATCAGGATTGAGTGATCCACATAAATGTGACAGCTGTGCAACGTGATAGTGTGTAGCTAAATGTAAAAAAATATAAAAAACCAAATACAATATTATAATGAGTCCATGATCATATCAACGACCAATAACGTAGACATCATGGTCATGTGAATGTTCAATGAAGGTGAACAGTATAAATGTAGGATAAGTGAGAGGTTTCTCAAGGGTGATACGTGGTTCACAGAGGTGGTGTTCCAATACTCAGTATCCACAGCAAAGAATAGATGGAGCAAATACGCTTACCGGAACTGGTGGACACGTTTGCCGTACGGCTAGGTGTCATACAGGCTTAAGGATCGATCGATCCAAACAGATATAGAGGTGTATACGGTAGGTTCCACTGGTTCCTCTGTAACAATGGTAAACGGCCTGGGGACAGCAGATGTTCAAAGTCCAGTTACAGGCATTTCTCCAACCGGTGTATATGGGGGAATACACCTTTCACATAGCCACCATGGGGACATGGAAAAGGAAAAAAAGGCTCCACATAGTGCTTTAAATCCAAAAAAGCAGGTTTATTATAAACCAAACAGGGTAAAAAATTCAGATAACAGCATCCAGGATAAAAGTGATCACAATAAAGAATAGCGTGGTACCAAGAACAAAAAAATCAATTGCAAACCGACATGTTTCGGACTAGAGGTCCTTCTACTGGGGCACCTAAACTGACAGGCCGGGCAAGGAGAGCATTAATCAGAGAAGCAGCCAAGAGGCCCATGGTAACTCTGGAGGAGCTGCAGAGATCCACAGCTCAGGTGGGAGAATCTGTCCACAGGACAACTATTAGTCGTGCACTCCACAAATCTGGCCTTTATGGAAGAGTGGCAAGAAGAAAGCCATTGTTGAAACAAAGCCATAAGAAGTCCCATTTGCAGTTTGGAGGGAAGCCATGTAGGGGACACAGCAAACATGTGGAAGAAGGTGCTCTGGTCAGATGAGACCAAAATTGGACTTTTTGGCCTAAAAGCAAAAGCTATGTGTGGCAGAAAACTAACACTGCACATCACCCTGAACACACCATCCCCACTGTGAAACATGGTGGTGGCAGCATCATGTTGTGGGGATGCTTTTCATCAGCAGGGAAAGGGAAGCCGGCCAGAGTTGATGGGAAGATGGATGGAGCTAAATACAGGGCAATCATAGAAGAAAACTTGTTAGCGTCTGCAGAAGACTTGAGACTGGGGCAGAGGTGCACCTTCCAGCAGGACAACGACCCTAAACATACAGCCAGAGCTACAATGGAATGGTTTAGATCAAAGCATATTCATGTGTTAGAATGGCCCAGTTAAAGTCCAGACCTAAATCCAATTGAGAATCTGTGGCAAGACTTGAAAATTGCTGTTCACAGACGCTCTCCATCCAATCTGACAGAGCTTGAGCTATTTTGCAAAGAAGAATGGGCAAAAATGTCCCTCTGTAGATGTGAAAAGCTGGTAGAGACATCCCCAAAAAGACTTGCAGCTGTAATTGCAGTGAAAGGAGGTTCTACAAAGTATTGTATAGTATTGCTGAATACAAATGCACCCCACACTTTTCACATATTTATTTGTAAAAAAATGTTGACAACCATTTATCATTTTCCTTCTACTTCACAATTATGTGCCACTTTGTGTTGGTCTATCACATAAAATCCCAATAAAATACATTTACGTTTTTGGTTGTAACATGACAAAATTTGGAAAATTTCAAGGGGTGTGAATACTTTTTCAAGGCACTGTATATAATTATTTCATTTTTCTACCCTTCTGTCTGTATCTATTTGCCTTTCTTTCATCTATCTATCTATCCTTCACATACACTATATTACCAAAAGTATTGGGACGCCTGCCTTTACATGAAATTTAATGGCATCCCAGTCTTGGTCTGTAGGGTTCAGTATTGAGTTGGTCCACCCTTTGGAGCTATAACAACTTCAACTCTTCTGGGAAGGATGTCCAGAAGGTTTAGGAGTGTGTCTATGGGAATCTTTAACCATTCTTCCAGAAGCGCATTTGTGAGTTTAGGCACTGATGTAGGTTGAGAAGGCCTGGCTCGCAGTCTCCACTCTAATTCATCCCAAAGGTGTTCTATCAGATTGAGGTCAGGACTCTGTGCAGGCAAGTCAAGTTCCTCCACCCCAAACTCGCTCAACCGTGTCTTTATGAAACTTGTTTGTGCACTGGTGTGCAGTCATGTTGGAACAGGAAGGGGCCATGCCCAAACTGTTCCCACAAAGTTGGGAGCATGAAATTGTCCAAAATGTCTCAGTATGCTGAGGCCTTAGGAGTTCCCTTCACTGGAACTAAGTGACCCAGCCCAACCCCTGAAAAACAACCCCACACCATAACCCCCCCATCCCCCCCCCCCCCCCCCCCCCACCAAATGATTTGAACCAGTGCACAAAGCAAGAAACTAAGAAACATTTCATGCTCCCAACTTTGTGGGAACAGTTTAGGGATGGCCCCTTCCATCCCAAGCTCTGTCAGATTGGATGGAGAGCGTCTGTGAACAGCAATTTTCAAGTCTTGACACAGATTCTCAATTGGATTTAGGTCTGGACTTTGATTGGGCAATTCTAACACATGAATATGCTTTGATCTAAATCATTCCGTTGCAGCTCTGACTGCTCTCCTGCTTCTGGATAGGCCTCAGACGACGTAGCAGCCCGGTGTCCCTGGGATAGGCCTCAGGCTTTCAGCCTAGCAGCCCGGGGCAGTACAACACACATCCACCCAGACAGCTGGCCAAGTGACACAGACCCCGCTGAATCCACCCAAATGAATAGGCTCTCCCAGCAGGCCAAGGGACCAAAGAAATCCCTGCCCATTGGCTGAGACACCCCATCCATTCATGTCTGAGCTTGCAAAGCCCCTGTCTTATCTAATGTCACCAGCATAGTGCCACCTAGTGACAGAAGAGAAGGGGTGCAACAAGTCCAGAGTTAGAAAGGAATCAATTGATCTAACAATTGGCCAAGGCAACTATTGCCTGGCAACTAAATTTGATAGCAACCTTGCCTAAACTTTAGGGTGCTACATATATATACTGTATATACTGTACATACCTACAGTATCTAACAAAAGTGAGTACACCCCTCACATTTTTGTAAATATTTTATTATATTTTTTCATGTTACAACACTGACGAAATGACACTTTGCTACAATGTAAAGTAGTGAGTGTACAGCTTGCATAACAGTGTAAATTTGCTGTCCACTCAAAATAACTCAACACACAGCCATTAATGTCTAAACCGCTGGCAACAAAAGTGAGTACACCCCTAAGTGAAAATGTCCAAATTGGGCCCAAAGTGTCAATATTTTGTGTGGCCACCATTATTTTCCAGCACTGCCTTAACCCCCTTGGGCATGGAGTTCACTAGAAGTTCACAGGTTGCCACTGGAGTCCTCTTCCACTCCTCCATGAAGACATCACGGAGCTGGTGGATGTTAGAGACCTTGCGCTCCTTCACCTCCCGTTTGAGGATGCCCCACAGATGCTCAATAGGGTTTAGGTCTGGAGACATGCTTGACCAGTCCATCACCTTTACCCTCAGCTTCTTTAGCAAGGCAGTGGTCATCTTGGAGGTGTGTTTGGGGTCATTATGTTGGAATACTGCCCTGTGGCCCAGTCTCTGAAGGCAAGGGATCATGCTCTGCTTCAATATGTCACAGTACATATTGGCATTCATGGTTCCCTCAATGAACTGTAGCTCCCCAGTGCTGGTAGCACTCATGCAGCCCCAGACCATGACATTCCCACCACCATGCTTGACTGTAGGCAAAACACACTTGTCTTTGTACTCCTCACCTGGTTGCTGCCACACTTGCTTGACACCATCTGAACAAATAAGTTTATCTAGGTCTCATCAGACCACAGGACATGGTTTCACTAATCCATGTCCTTAGGTTGCTTGTTTTCAGCAAACTTGCAGGCTTTCTTGAGCATCATCTTTAGAAGAGGCTTCCTTCTTGGACGACAGCTATGCAGACCAATTGATGCAGTGTGCAGTGTATGGTCCGAGCACTGACAGGCTGACCCCCCCCCACCCCTTCAACCTCTGCAGAAATGCTGGCAGCACTCATACGTCTATTTCCCGAACACAACCTCTGGATATGACGCTGAACATGTGCATTCAACTCCTTTGGTCAACCATGGCGAGGCCTGTTCTGAGTGGAACCTGTCCTGTTAAACCTGTGTATGGTCTTGGCCACCGTGCTGCAGCTCAGTTTCAGGGACCTGGCAAGCTTCTTATAGCCTGGGCCAGCGATGGTGAATCTTGGCACCCCAGATGTTTTGGAACTACATTTCCCATGATGCTCATGCACTCTGCAGTGTAGTTGAGCATCATGGGAAATGTAGTTCCAAAACATCTGAGGTGCCAAGGTTCGCCATCAATGGCCTAGGCCATCTTTATGTAGATCCAGATCCTCAGAGAGTTCTTTGCCATGAGGTGTCATGTTGAACTTCCAGTGACCAGTATGAGAGAGTGAGAGCGATAACACCAAATTTAACACACCTGCTCCCCATTCACACCTGAGACCTTGTAACACTAACGAGTCACATGACACTGGGGAGGGAAAATGGCTAATTGGGTCCAATTTGGACATTTTCACTTAGGGGTGTACTCACTTTTGTTGCCAGCGGTTTAGACATTAATGGCTGTGTGTTGAGTTATTTTGAGGGGACAGTAAATTTACACTGTTATACAAGCTGTACACTCACTACTTTACATTGTAGCAAAGTGTCATTTCTTCAGTGTTGTCACATGAAAAGATAGAATAAAATATTTACAAAAATGTGCGGGTGTCCTTACTTTTGTGAGATACTGTATATACACACAGTCAGTGGACAGACAGAGGGGGGGGAGAGGAATAAGATAATTGGATAGATGGCTATAATATCCCCCCTCTACATTGTTAAGCACTGCGTAAACTGTTGGCGCTATATAGATCGTGTATAATAATAATAATAATAATTTAGATAAATAGAAGAATAGATAGACAGACTGTCCCTGTGCAGTATGAACTATTCCGGTAAGTGAAGTGCAGTCATAGTATAGTATATAGTCTTTCTATCCTGGAAGTATTGGTGAGTTGGAATCCTGCTCATTAGACTGATGGCTCTCGTTAATGAATAATGTTCCAGCGTCAGGGGTGTGCGGTGCAATGGGACAGATTTGCAGCGTGTACACACAGCGTTCCCCCCCCCCCCCCTTCCTCGTCCTGTACAGCCTGCAGGATAGGAGATCTCCTTCTCCCATGAAACCTTACTCTGGTGCATCCCCGGCTAAACAATTCATGAAATTGGTCCGGCTGAGCCATTCTGCATCACAAGCAGCTGGGGAGAGCGCTGCAGAATAAGCACGGTCAGGATTCCCCTCCGTTCATGGACATTAGTCACCCGGGCTGCAGGCACAAATGACAGGATTAGCAGGTAAAAACAAAAAAAAAAATCCTCCTTTTTTTTTTATCTTTTCCTACACACTGCTCCAATGACATAACACCGCCGTACCATCACACACCGCACACACTGCTTGTATTCTTACATCTGCATACACTAACTGAGCGCGTCCTCCCCGGCCATGAGCATCACCCACCATGGAAATCCAATCAGCACACCAAATAAACTTTGTGCTGCTTCATTTTCTGCCATCATTTCTACATGTCTATGGACAGTTTTGCCTGGTTTGCGACTATACTGCATATTTTTTTGCGGTAAATGCACACCGTGCACAGCCGTGTCATTGCATGGACTGTTTATTTTAATAGGGACCGCATGGAGTATGCTTGTTGATTAGATTACAAATGCCAATCAAGCCAAGGGCACATACAGACCTATTTTGGCACACAGTATTTTGGGCAACTTGCATAGAACACAATCACCTTTTTAAATAGCAGGAGGCCACCTGGCCTGATAAATGCATGTCAGGCACAAATATCTGTGCCCAGCATAGCCCTGCCAGGCACAGATACCATGCATGCCGGACACAGCCATGCCAGGCACAGATTCTATGCATGCCGGACACAGCCATGCCAGGCACAGATACCATGCATGCCGGACACAGCCATGCCAGGCACATATACCATGCATGCCAGACACAGCCATGCCAGGCGCAGATACCATGCATGCCGGACACAGCCATGCCAGGCACAGATACCATGCATGCCGGACACAGCCATGCCAGGCACAGATACCATGCATGCCGGACACAGCCATGCCAGGCACAGATACCATGCATGCCGGACACAGCCATGCCAGGCACAGATACCATGCATGCCGGACACAACCATGCCAGGCACAGATTGCATGCACGCCGGACACAGCCATGCCAAGCACAGATTGTATGCATGCTGGACACAGCCATGCCAGGCACAGATTCTATGCATGCCAGACACAGCCGTACCAACCACAGATACCATGCATGCCGGCAGGGCTGGTGCAAGGATTTTTGACACCCTAGGTGAAACCTCATTTTGCTTCCCCCCTTAGCTCCACCCCTGACTCCACCCTCTTTGCCCTGCCCATGTATACCCCACCTTTTTAATGAAGTACCCATCAAATGTAGCCCACCAGCGTCCATCAAATGCAGCCTCTCCAGCGCCCATCAAATGCAGCCTACCAGTGCCTATCAAATGCAGCCTCACCAGTGCCCATCAATGAATGTTTGCTGGCTTCCATTCATTCGGGATTCGGGACACAGACACAGTCCTCTGCCGCCGCTGCGCCTCTGACACTATGTGTGAATGGAGCGGCGGCTGCCTGCTGATGCTGAGACTTAGTTACTTGCTGCAGAGAGGAGAGAGTAGGAACACCAGTGGCCGGGCACTCTAGGCAGCAGTGCGCCCTAGGCAGCTGCCTAGTTTGCCTAGTGGTAGCACTGGCCCTGCATGCCGGACACAGCCATGCTAGGCACAGATTCTATGCATGCCAGACACAGTCATGCCAGGCACAGATACCATGCATGCCAGGCACAGATACCATGCATGTCGGACACAGCTATGCCAGGCACAGATATCATGCATGTCGGACACAGCCATGCCAAGCACAGATACCATGCATGTCAGACACAGCCATGCCAGGCACAGATACCATGCATGCTGGATACAGCTGTGCCTTGCCAATAAATGCATGCTGGGCACAGCCTTGTCATTGCATGTACCGTTTATTTCAATAGGGACTGCATGGAGTATGCACATTGATCAGGTTCCAAATAACAACCGTGCTAAGGATACATACAGGCCTATTTTGGCAAGCGGTATTTTGCGCGACTTGAATGTGTGTATATCAGTTACATTTTAAATAACAGGATGGCATGCAGCACTTTTTTTGCGATAAATGCACACCGGGCACAACCGTATCATTGCTTGTACTATGTATTTTAATAGGGACTGCATGGAGTATGCACATTGATGATGATTGAAATACCAACTATGCTAAGGACGTATACAGACCTATTTTGGCACACAGTAATTTGGACAAATTTAATGTGTATATATTAGACAGCCACATTTAAATGACAGGATGCCATTGGGCGCGTTTGCGATAAAATGCATGCCACTGTTTATTTTAATGTGGTTCCAAATACCAACAACACTAAAGACAGATACAAACCTATTTAGCACACAGTATTTTGGGGACACCACACTGAGGACACATATAGACCTATTTTGCCATACAATATTTTTGGAAACTTGAATGTACATTAGTATTTTAAATAATAGGATGTGATAAATGCATGCTGAGCATAGCCGTGATATTTGCACAGCATATACCATTTATTTTAATAAGGACTTCATGCAGTATGCACATTGATTCCAGATACAAATAACGCAGTGGTCTCCAAACTCCAGCCCAGGGGGCCAGATGCGGCCCTTTACTTGCCTTTAACTGGTCCTTGGGGCACTATTTCTCCCACTGGCACCAATGATGAGGAACTATTCCTCCTACTGATACTAATGATGAGGCACTTACTATTCCTCTTCACTGTTACCAATGATGGGTAACTATTCCTGCCAATGATGGGACACTATTGCTCTTACTGATACCAATGATGGGACACTATTCCTCCCACTGACACCAATGATGAGGCACTATTCCTCCCGCTTATACCAATGATGGGACACTATTCCTCCCACTGATGGGGCACTATTCTTCCCACTTATACCAGTGATGGGGCACTAATCATCCCACTGACACCAATGATGAGGTACTATTCCTCCCACTTATACCAATGATGGAACACTATTCATCCCACTGATTCCAATTATGGGGCACTATTCATCCCACTGATTCCAATTATGGGACACTAATCATCCCGCTGATTCCAATTATGGGGCAGTATTCATCCCACTTACACCAATGATAGGACACTATTCCCCCCACTAATACTAACGAAGGGGCACTATTCATCCCACTGATTCCAATTATGGGGCACTCTATCTCCCATTGATGCCTGTGATGGGACACTATTCCTCCCACTGACACCAATGATGGAACACTATTCCTCCCACTGACAGTAATTATGGGGCACTATTCCTTCCCCTGAAACCAACAAAACAGGGCATTATTTTTCCCACTAATGTTTATGATGGTTCATTTTTTATCATCATTGATGCATTTTCCACTTACACTGGGCACAGTCTAGGCTCCTCAAAGTCTGAAGGACAGTAAACTGGCCCTTAGTTTAGAAAGCTTGGAGACCCCTGCAATAACACTAAGGACACATAGAGACCTATTTTGGCAGATAGCATTGGGGCAACATGAATGTGTGTATATTGGACGCTGTGGATAGTATGGTGTCACCGTGTGATGTTGGTGATGCCAATAGATTTGCCAGCTGTACGTATTCTCCATCTTCTCTTCTTCTATACTGTTCGGAATTTTCAAACCCCTTTATTGTTCTGTGTTCATGGATTCCTTTGATTTTTCTTTTTTTTTTGTATGGTTTTTCCAGCTTGCCTTAATTTTACAGCTTAGTTTATTATATTTGATGATAACTCTGATTATAGGGAGAGCACCTAATTAGTACTATGGATGGCATTTCCAACTGTAGCCTGCAAGATTGTAATTATATCCTATTATCCCTACAGAGTGGTAATATTTGTAGTTACACAAAGTCAAGTTATTTTTTGTGGAAGGGAGTTTAACAAGACACGTGGACACGCATTAAAATTAGAAGAAAAGAGGTTTAACCTTAAACTACGCAGATGATTCTTTACTGTAAGAGCGGCTAGGATACGGAATTCCCTTCCACAGTCGGTGGTCTCAGCGGGGGGCATCGATAGTTTCAAAAAACTATTAGATAAGCACCTGAACGACCACAACATACAGGGATCTACAATGTAATACTGACACATAATCACACACATAGGTTGGACTTCATGGACTTGTGTCTTTTTTCAACCTCACCTACTATGTAACTATGTGTTTGTAATGGGGCACTGTAGCGTATGCACTTTATTATGCAAAATTGCACTTTTTTAATGACTCTCTGCATGTATAAGGGGGCCCAACATTTCTGCAGCCCCTTTGTAGACAATAGTAGGACCCTGGACATGCTTTTCATGACATTGGTAAGTGAAGATAATGTTATTAGTGGAAGTGCACACAGAGGTATTTACAACAAAAAAAAAAAACGCATAGCTGTTTATCCATTGAAATTCTGTATGAATGGGGCAAGATCAAATACACTCTATAATCTGTGAAGATCCAATGTTATTTTTTTAAAAAGTGTTCATGGGGAAAATACTGCATTATGGCCACTAGATGGAGTAGAATATATTTATTTTCTAGGATACCAAAGGCAAATAGACTGTGCACTTTGCACTTTGCAGTTGCTCCAGAGCTTAGTAAATGAGGAGAAGCTCTGCTGACGTCTATCATCCAATCATATGCAAGCAAAAATGCAGTTTTTTTTTTTTGTTTTTTTATTTTCCTTGCATGTGATTGGGTATTCTTTCCAAAGTGAAGCCTTACCTCATTTACTAAGCTCTGGAGTAACTGCACTTGCAGAGTGCAACTGCACTTTGCAAAGTGCACAATTTGCCTTTAGTAAATCAACCCTTATGTATTGGCTATATGTGGTATTTTCCTTGTTCACACTATTTTTTTTTTATAAATAATATTCCATCTGCAAAGAATATAGCCTGAATGAAGCCCATATTTGCTCCATTTGCACACAATTAATTTACATGCAGTTTCAGTGGATAAGCAGGTGTGCAATTTTTTTTTATAACACACCCCACAGAGCAGTAGTTCCTAAACACCAGGCCATTGCCTTTCTCCTATTGGGCATCCAGCCAGCTATAGCTCCCTCAATCTTCCATAGTGTCCCCCAGATCCCATATTTCCCCCAAATTACATAGTGGTCCACGGTGCCCCCTAACCTTCCAAAGTTTACCACAGTGCACCTCAGCCCCGAAGGTGTCCCTGGACCAGAGTACTCCTCAGCCCCCAGCCTCCACCAGTACCTCTACCATCGCATAGTGTCACCCACCCCCTGTAGTTCCCCCCCAGCCTACTGCAGGGCTTCCGCTCCCCATGATGTCCTCAACCTCCAACAATGTCCCATAGTGACTCTCAACCTTTCATAGTAGACCACAGTGCCTGCCAGCTCCCAGTGATCTCCAACATCACACATTATCACCCACCCCGCTGAAGTGCCCCCTCCCCCCCCCCAACCTCCAACAATTTCCCACACTTGCCCTAAACTTTCCATAGTGGACCACAGTACCTCCCAGCCTCTATTGCCCCCCTCTTCTACAGTGACCGCAGTGCCCTTCAGTCCCCAGATCCCTCCCAAACCTCCCCCAATGATCTCCAACTTTGCACAGAATCACCCACCCCCTGCAGTGCCCACCAGCCTACTGAATAGCTTTTAGCCCCCCCCCCCTTACGGTGTCCCCAGCTTTCAACAGTGTCCCACGCTGGCCCTCAACCCTCTATAGTGGTCCACAGTACCTCCCAGCTTCCATAGTCCTCCCCAAACTTCTACAGTAGACTGCAGTGCCCTCCAGCCCCAACACCCCCCCCACCTCCCCCAGTGAACCCCAACATCACCCAGTGTCACCTACCACACTGCAGTGCCCCCCCTCCAGACTACTACAGAGCCCCCAGCTACCCATGGTGTCCCCAACCTCCAACAGTTTCCCACACTTGACCGATCTTCCACAGTTGACCACAGTGCCCTTCAGCCCCCACATCCCTCCCATGCCTCCCCGAATGATCTCCAACATTGCACAGAATCACCCACCCCTGCAGTGCTCACCTGCCTACTGCAGAGCATTCAGCCTCCCCACATGGTATCCCCAACCTCCAGTAGCAAGTAGTGCCCCACCCTAGCTCTCAACCTCCCACATTGCTCCCCAACACTTGCAGCACCCTCCAGTCCCCCCATAGTGCCCATGCAAAGCCCCCAGCCTCCTAAAGAGACTCCCATTGCCTCCAAAGACCCAATTCCCCACAGTTTGCCCTCTAGAAACCTCATCCCCTACAGGACCACCAACTCTTCTACAGAGTCCCCTTAATCATCTCCAGAACCCCCATCCCCCCATAGTGATACCCAGCCCCATACAGAGCCTTTCAGCATTTCAATACATATTTTTCATTCCCATACTTTTATTGTGTGAGTATAAACTTTTTGTTACTGTTGGGGTATGAAAGGTTTTGGAAGAATTTACTGGGACCTGGCCTCCGGGTTGGGAACCATCGCCACAGAGAACCCCTGTGGTTGGATCAAAACTGAAATGTTGAAATCCAAAAAAGAGGTTTTATTCCAAACACGTAGTCAGCTTATAATCCAACGTGTTTTGGATGCCTCACTTCATTTCAGGGCTACAATATGATATAAGAACATATAAAAACATTAGAAGAGCAATAAAAATATAAATAAAAGACTATATAATTTAGAAATTCACAATCGGGTATTTCTTATGAATCTAAAACCCGATGTCAATAAGAATTATGCAGAAAAACCTTATTGATCATGTGCAGTTTTATATGATTTGTGATTATCAAAATAAAAATAGATCATGAACTAGAGTCATAATAATACAAAGTATTAAAGCGGGGTTCCACTCAAATTTTTAACTTAATCTTACCCCCCTTCAGTTAATTGCATAGATGTTCAAATGCTGCACAAATTTTTTTTTATCGCTGTAATTACCTTTATATTGTACTTTATGATGGCACTTCCTGTATCTCCTCCCATGGGACTAGGCGTGTTTATTGTCTTTCCCCGGCACCGCACAGTCTCCTGGGAGCTTAGTGTCAGGCTTCCCAAGATTCAGTGCGGAAACAATGTTCATGTGTGTGAACAAGCTGTGAATGAACACACCTTAATTGCGGTCATGTGCACAGCTCTATGTACACTACATGTATAAAGTCCACAGTTCATCTCGGGAGGGAGCAATAAAGGGTGGCAACTCTCCTACATACAGGAGGACCATGGACAACAAACATAGCCACCCTCTACCAGGAAGTCAGATCACAGCAGCAACAACAAAGGGAATTTGAAGTTTTGAAGGAGACTGAGAGCAAGAGAAGGGACTTTTTGGAGTTAAAGTAACACTAAACTCTGGTTAAAAAAAATATTTTATTCTAATATGAATTCTTATCTCTGAAAAATCTCTTCTATTGCTCCTGGTCTTCTCCAAATCTTCAAATTCTTTTTTTTTTTTTTGCTGGTGTGATCTGACTTCCTTTTATAGGGTGTCTACATTCGTTCTCCATGGTCTCACTGTATGTAGGAACGTAGTCACCCTCTCTTGCTCCAGAGATAGACTATGGACTATGGCCCTGGTGCCCAACCCGCAGCCTTCAGCAGTCTGCATTACATATACCGAACATTATGTGTGGACCTTTGGTGATGTCAGGCACCGCATTTGAGGCCCGCTTTAGCTCATAAGTTCACAACCGCTGGGCTTTGGACTGTGGGATACAGTGGGGGAAATAATTATTTGATCCCCTGCAGAGCTTGTAAGTTTGCCCACTTACAAAGATATGAAAGGTCTATCATTTTTATCATAGGTGTATTTTAAATGATAGAGACAGAATATAAACCAGAAATACAGAAAAAACACACGATACAAATGTTGTAAATTGAGTTGCAGTTCAGTGAGTAAAATAAATATTTGATCCCCAAGAAAAACATAACTTAGTACTTGGTGGAGAAACCCTTATTGGCAAGCACAGAGGTTTCTTGTAGTTAGTTACCAGGTTTGCACACATCTCAGGAGGGATTTTGGTCCACTCTTCTTTACAGATCTTCTTTAAATCCTTAAGGTTTCTTGGCTGTCAGTTGGCAACTCGAAATTTCACCTCCCTCCATACATTTTCTATAGGATTGATGTCTGGAGACTGGCTAGTCCACTTCAGGACCTTAATGTGCTTTTTCTGGAGCCGAAATTCTTCTTCTTGAGCCACTTCTTTCTTGTCTTGGCGGTATGTTTTGGGTCATGCCGAAAGACCCATCCACAACCCATCTTCAGTGTTCTGGCTGAGGGAAGTAGGTTCTCATCTAAGATTTTACAACACATGGCCCCATCCATTGGTTCCTCAATACGGCAAAGGCAGCCTGTACCTTTGGCAGAGAAACCGCCCCAAAGCATAATGTTTTCACCTCCATGCTTGACTGTGGGGATGGTGTTCTTAGTGTTATAGTCAGCATTTTTCTTCCTCCAAACACGGCGAGTCGAGTTAATGCCAAAGAGCTCAATTTTGGTCTCATCTGACCACAGCACTTTCTCCTAATTCCTCTCTGAATCATTTAGATATTCATAGGTAAACTTGAGAGGGACCTGTACATGTACCTTCCTGAGGAGGGGGACCTTGCGGGTGCTGCAGGATTTCAATCCATGGTGGTGTATTGTGTTACCAATGGTTTGTTTGGTGACTGGTCCCAACTTCCTTGAGATCATTCACAAGCTCCTCCTGTGTAGTTCTGGGCTGTTCCCTCACTTTTCTCATGACCTGAAGGGCCTTGTATGGACTGGGGGGGGTGACGTTTCTTTCTTTCTTTTTTCAATAGCTGGGTGATGGCAATTGTAACCGTGAGTCATTTTAAATGGGATTTTACGTGTTTTTTTTTCTTTAGAAATGTCATTTTTGCTGCAGCATGTTTTATACATGCTACAGATGTTCCACATTACAGGCACATTAAGGGGACCCCAAGGCACTATATTTAAAGGAATTTTTAATTTTTATTGTTGCACTATTGTGGCACTATTTTTTTGATACTTGTCCCCCAGGGCAGTACCCAGACCCCTTTAACCCTTTTATTGCCAGTTACTTGCATATAAGCCTTCAAAATGGGTACTTTTGATTTTACCTGTTCGGCTCCCATAGACTTCAACAGGGTTCGCCGTTGGGGTTATAACATTTCCCCTGTTCAGGAGTTCTGCTACGAACTGAACAGGGGGGTGTTCGACCCATCCCTAATGTAGTGTACATAGACGTCAGCTGCACATGACCTCAGCTAACATGCACTGCTCATTGCAAACAAAGGGAAGTTAGAGGGAAAAGGAAAAGCCCGTGATCTTACAGAGGACATTACAAGGAGGCAGAAAAACACAGTAAGAAACAATTTTATGAAAACTAGATCACAGGGCCATTAACAGCTTGCCGTCCGCCCCATAGCAGTTTTACTGCTACAGGGCGGCTCTCCTGTGCAGAATCACGTATATGTACATGATTCTGCACTTCTGCCTGCAGGGGGCATGCGAGCGCCCGCAAATGGGCCGCTTCTGCTGTGTTTCTGCACTCGATGTCCTCCGGCACCTGCCAATCATCAGTAAATTACACAGAAAGGGGATCTGCCTATATAAACAAGGCATATCGCCTTTCTGACAAGGAGGAAAGGGTGCAAAGCAAGCAGGGACTAGAATCCATCTCTTCCCCTAGTAAAAGCAGCACACTGTGATCACTGTATTAAGGTCACTGGTTCCCACAAAGTTTCAAAACCGTCAGTTAGTGTCTGATTTGTCCACCACAATATCACAGTCCCGCTAAAAGGCACTGATCGCCACCATTACTAATATAAATAAATAAATAAAAATTCCAGTATATATCCCATAGTTTGTAGACGCTGGGGTTTTTTTTTTTACCAAAAACATGTAGCAGAATAAATATTGGCCGAAATTCATGAAGAAATTTGTGTTTTTTTAATTTTTTTTTTATTTTTATGACATAGGTTTTAGAGCCCTTTCACACCGAGCCACCCATAGCGTCGGCGGTAAAACGCCGCTATTTTTACCGTCGGATTAGCGGCGCATTTCAGCTGCTAGCGGGGCGCTTTTACCCCCGATAGCGGCCGAGAAAGGGTTAAAACCGCCCGCAATGCACTGCAATAGCGGCGTTTTGCCGGCGGTAACCCAGTGCTGCCCCATTGATTTCAATGGGGAGCAGTGGTGGAGGAGCGGTAAACACACCACTCCTTCACCGCTCCAAAAAAGCTGCTGACAGGACTTTTCCTGACGTCCTGCCAGCGCAGCGCTCCGGTGTGAAAGCCATCGGGCTTTCACACTGGAGACAATGCTGCAGCTGTTTGAGGGCGGATTGCAGGCGCTATTTTTAACGCTATAGCGCCTGCAAAACGCCCTCGGTGTGAAAGGGGTCTTATAGCAGAAAGTATAAAATATTGTTTTTCTTTTCAAAATTGCTGGTCTTTTTTGTTTATAGCGCAAAAAAAAAAAAAAAAACGCAGAGGTGATCAAATACCACTAAAAGAAAGCTCTATTTATGGGAAAAAAAAAGGATATCAATTTAATTTGGGTACAGCGTCACGCGGTTGTAGGTCAAGTGGTTGTGTATGGATTTTTTGGGAGAATAAGGATATTGTTTCATTTTAAGAATACATTCCTTGATAGAATTTATTTAAAAAACGGCATTTTGTATCAATTTAAAGTGTATGTATAACTAGTTTTTTTTTTAGTTTGTTTTGGAAGTTTTAAACCCTTAGTCATATTTTTATTATATACAGTATGATACAAATATGTAGATATATAGTTTAGGTGTTTGTGGATTCATTTAAAGTATAACTAAAGGCAACATTTTTGTTTTAGTTTTGGATGGAGTGGAGAAGGATTAGAACCCCTGTCAGGTTTTCACAGCTGTCTGTGCCCCCCGTTAGGGAGATTCCCCCCTCTCTATTTGTCCTGTTTACCATCAGGGACGGCCCGTTCATAAAGGGTGCACGGACGCCGCCCCCTTTCTCCAGCCACCCCCTGCACAGCATGGATCTATCCATGGCCGCTGTTGATACCCCCTATTCAGGAGTCAGGCCTCTTTTCAGACGCTGGGCACCTGAATTCCAACGGCGGGGGTGTTTTTCTTTTAAGCACCTGATTAGACCCATAGGCTCTAATAGGCTTAAACAAAGGTGGACTCGGAGCGCAGAGCATTGCTTTTGCAGTCCACCCAGATGTGTTAGAAAAGCAAATTAATATTTGCTTTTCTAACTCTGAACCGTCTCTCCGACCAATCAGGTAGCCTGGGTCTAATACCCATCACCTGATTGGCTGAAGGCACAGGCACCCCGATTGGACGCCTAGCAGACCGAAGAGGAGAGGAGGGGGAAGCATGGAGAACACAGGAGCCGTCCCACAGCTCGCCGCCGTCACCCGCTGCCTGACCCACCACTAAGATGGCTGCATTTGATGGGCACAAGTGGCTGCATTTGATGGCACAAGTGGCTGCATTTGATGGCACAAGTGGCTGCATATGACAGGCACAAGTGGCTGCATATGACAGGCACAAGTGGCTGCATTTGACGGGCACAAGTGGCTGCATTTGACAGGCACAAGTGGCTGCATATGATGGGCACAGTGGCTGCATTTGATAGAGCACAAGTGGCTGCATATGATAGGGCACAAGTGGCTGCATATGATAGGGCACACGTGGCTGCATTTTATGGGCACACGTGGCTGCATTTTATGGGCACACGTGGCTGCATATGACAGGCACAAGTGGCTGCATTTGACGGGCACAAGTGGCTGCATTTGACGGGCACAAGTGGCTGCATTTGATGGGCACAAGTGGCTGCATTTGACAGGCACAAGTGGCTGCATTTTACGGGCACAAGTGGCTGCATTTGACGGGCACAAGTGGCTGCATTTGACAGGCACAAGTGGCTGCATATGATGGGCACAGTGGCTGCATTTGATAGAGCACAAGTGGCTGCATATGATAGGGCACAAGTGGCTGCAATTGATGGCACAGTGGCTGCATTTGATGGGCACAAGTGGCTGCATATGATGGGCACAAGTAGTTGCATACGATAGACACAGTGGGTGCATACGATGGGCACAGTGGCTGCATACGATGGGCACAGTGGCTGCATTTGATAGAGCAGAGTGGCTGCATTTAAAGGGGCACAAGTGGCTGCATTTGACGGGCACAAGTGGCTGCATTTGATGGGCACAAGTGGCTGCATTTTACGGGCACAAGTGGCTGCATTTGACGGGCACAAGTGGCTGCATTTGACAGGCACAAGTGGCTGCATTTTATGGGCACAAGTGGCTGCATTTGACGGGCACAAGTGGCTGCATTTGACAGGCACAAGTGGCTGCATATGATGGGCACAGTGGCTGCATTTGATAGAGCACAAGTGGCTGCATATGATAGGGCACAAGTGGCTGCAATTGATGGCACAGTGGCTGCATTTGATGGGCACAAGTGGCTGCATATGATGGGCACAAGTAGTTGCATACGATAGACACAGTGGGTGCATACGATGGGCACAGTGGCTGCATACGATGGGCACAGTGGCTGCATTTGATAGAGCAGAGTGGCTGCATTTGATGGGGCACAAGTGGCTGCATATGATGGACACAATTGGCTGCATTTGATGGGCACAAGTGGCTGCATATGGTGGGCACAGTGGCTGCATTTTATGGGCACAATGGCTGGGGTTTTTTTTCAGTATTTTTCAGTTTTTTTGCAACCCCCCCAAAAATTTGGAGCACCAGTCGCCACTGTTTACCCTTATCATTGAAAGTGAAAGAAAATCCCAAATTTTGGTTGTCACCAGAACAGGACTAGAGGGGAAATCTTCCAAAGGGGACACTAGTTCCGGTGACAACCAGTGATTCTTTCACTTTGGTGGGATTGTCTCTCACTTCCTGTTGTGGTTATTAAACAGGAAGTGAAGGGAATTCTCCCCAATGGGACACAGATGGCAAAAAAACGACAGAGGTTATAACCCTCAATTACTCCCTTATCCAAAATGGAATAATAAAAAAAGGTTTTGCCTTTAGTTCACTTTAAAACTTTTCTATAGAGAAGAAAGCACCTTACCCCACATGTGCCACTTCAATCTGTGGTCCAAGTTACATGAGAAGTGTCAGCAGATCTGGTTGTCATAGAAGACAGTGAAAGTTACACCTCTGGGTTTGCTCAGGAGCCCTTGATTAGGACAGATAAGGAAAGATAAGATGTCCAATCTACTAATGTGAAGTGAATCTCAGGTGCGAGAACAGAGGAGGGCTGAAACTCCAATCTGAAGATGTCTGTAGATAAGAGGCCAAAGCCAGCCAAAGACGTAAAGGATATGTGAAGCCAAAACCTTTTTTCTTTTCATTTTGTGTAGGGTAGGGAATGCTGACAGCGTTGAACAGGACACTGGGGATATTTCACTATGGATATTCTCTCTTCGGTAACGACTCTAACGGGGACACAGAACATAGTAAACACCTGACAGGGGTTCTAACACTTCCCTTCTATACAGGGCAGCCATCAGAAATTTTGGGGCCCCACACAGCTATAGGCCTGAGCCCCCTGGGCCTGACCACCAGCATTCCCCAGGGCCCACCCACTGGTTGTCCCACCCAATTCGCCCACTGGCCACCCCACCAAGTCCTTCAGTGCACCCACTTTTATTTCAACTTTTTTGCAACTTAATGTGTGAAAATTAAAAGTGTATTCCAAGTCATCAGTGCTTGCATTCCCATATATTTAGCAAAGAGTTGGCCTAATCCAGCAAAGAAACATCCCCATATATTGAGGAAAGAGATGGCTCTATCCAGCAAAGAGAAAGCCCAATCCAGCAAAGAGACATTCCCATATATTCAGAAAAAAGATGGCCCAATTCAGCAAAGTGAGAGCCTCATATATTTAGAAAAGAGACATCCCAATCCAGCAAAGAGACAGTCCAATCCAGCAAAGAGATAGTCCAATCCAGCAAAGAGACATCCCAATCCAGCAAAGAGATGACCCAATCCAGGAAAAAGATGACCCGATACAGCAAAGAGACGGCCCAGGTGCAGAACACCCAGGCCCTCTACATGTGTATGGGCTGTCCAAACTGAAGGTTGCCTTCTCTACAGTGCAGCCATCAGAAATATTGGGGTCCCTTACACAGCTTTAGTCCTGGGTCCCTCCGGGCCTGACCACCAACATTACCCAGGGCCTGCCCACTGGCTGTCCCGCCAAATCCACCCACTGGCCATCCCACCAAGTCCTTCAGTGCACCCACTTTTATTTTAACACTCCTACAACATAATGTATGAAAATCAAAAAGTGTATTCCAAGCCATCAATGCAGACATCCCCATAGATTCAGCAAAGAGACATCCCAATCCAGCAAAAACATCGCCCAATCCAGAAAAGAGACGGCCCAGCTGCAGGTGTAGTAGTCTTCTGTGCCAGATGACTACAATACAGTCCAGGCCTCTTCTATATCAATCCGTCAGGCAGGCCAGGACTGTACTTGTATGGCACAGGAGATTATTACACCTGCACCTGAAAGTGAAAAAACAGCCCCCTTGGCTGGGGAAATTTTTTTTTCTTATTTGCTACAGCCTGCAGATCACGGTGCCCAGAATCTCCTCTCTGCCTCCTCCCATCCCCCTTTCCTTCCCTGCTGAATTGGCCGGGCCGGACCTGGAAAGAAGCCCCGCACAGCAGACAAAGCAGCCTGGGGGGGGGCTTCAGCCATGGTTGGGGCCCGGACAGCTGCGCCCCTCAGGACACCTGGGCCCATACATGTGTATCAGCTGCCCCCTCCCCTTGATAGTGGCCATGCTTCTCTAAACAAAAGTGGAGCATTACAAGGAGGCTGAAAACCACAGTAAGAAACAATTTCATGGAAAATAGGTTGCAGGACCATTAAGTAGAGGAAGTGTATGGATTATTTTTGGAGAATAATGATATTGTTTAGTGTCACTTTAATGAAGCCGTTAGACTGTTCTTTAATATTGATGAGTGATTAGTTCTGGAATCTCTTTGGTGGATCTATGTGACTCCGAACAGTTACATTTCCTGGATAATGCAGACATTTAAATAAGAAGTGTCACATTGAAAATATCTGGCAAATGTCCTGGAAAGACCTGTCACATATTCCTAATGAGATGTATGGAAAGAGGATATATATATAGAGACAACTTGGGTGTACGTGACAGCTGTCCCTAATTTCCAAGGACAGTGCGTTTGATGTGTCCCTTGGTTTTTACTTTTTAAAGATTTCTCTGCTTTATGGTCGTAGTCACATTAACAGCACATGAATTGTAAGAGGTTTTCTGCTCTACTTCACATCCATCTTTTATTGTATTTGAACAGAAAAAAATATATAATTTTTACATGTTTTTCATGTTATAACCATTTGTTTCTTCTGTGGTAGGTAGGCATCTCTTTCTGAAAGAATAGGTGCAGGTACTCCTCCCTCCCCCTAATCACCCGCTGTCTCTGTGCCCCTACTCACCTCCAAATAGATCTCCTGCAGATCTCCTGCAACCAGCCACAATAGACCCACAAGCAACAATAGATCCAACCAGCAACAATAGACATCCCCAGCAACAATAGATTCTCTCCAGCAATAATTGATCCCCTTCAGCAACAAAAGATCCTCCCAAGCAATAATAGACCCCCCAGATACAAAATACCCCCACCCCCAGCATCAATAGGTCCTTCTCCAGCAGCCAGCAACAATAGATCCACCCAGCAACAATAGACATCCCCAGCAACAATAGATTCTCTCCAGCAACAACTGATCTTCTTCAGCAACAAAACATCTTCCCCAGCAACAATAGACCCCCCACCCAAAAACAGTATATTCCCCAGAAACAACCCCCCCCCCCCCAGCATTGATAGAAGGTCCCTCTCCAGCAGCCAATAACAAAAGATCCCCCGAAACAATAGATCCTGCAAGAAAAAATAGTCCACCCCAGCAACATTTGATCCCCTTTAGCAACAAAAGATCCTCCCCAGCAGCAACAGATCCCCCTGATACAAAATGCCCTCCCTCCTTCCCCAGCATCAATTGGTCCGTCTCCAGCAGCCAGCAGCAACACCCCCCCCCACCCCCCACCCTTTAACAATAGATTCCCCAGCAACAATAGATTTCCATTCAACAATAGATCCCATCCCCCAGCAACAACAGACATTCCCAGCAACAATAGATTACCCTCAGCAACAGTTGATCCATTTAGCAACAAAACATCCTGCCCAACAACAGTAGACCCTCCAGATACAAAATACCCCCCTCCCCAGCATTAATAGGTCCCTCTCCAGCAGCCAGTAACAAAAGACACACCCCCCACAACAGATTCCTCCAGAAAAATAGTTCCCCCCCCAGCAACATTTGATCCCCTTTAGCAACAAAAGATCCTTCCCAGCAGCAATAGACCCCCCCCAACAACAATAGACCCCCCCGATACAAAATACCCTCCCCCTTCCTGAGCATCAATAGGTCCCCTGCAGCAGACAGCAACAGCAGACCGCCTATTCCTTTAACAGTAGATTATCCCGGCAGCACTAGACCCCCCCCTCTGCGCAACAATGGATCTCCCAGCAACAATAGGTCCCATCCCCAGCAACAAAAGAAAGTGAATTCCCTCTAGTAACAATAGATCCCTTCCCAGCGACAATAGATTCCCCAGCATCCAGGATCAGTAAACCCTCAACCACCCCTTACCAGTACATACATGCTAGAACTGGAGGTGCCAGAACTGCGTACCACTGCATTTCCACTGAAAAAACCCTCACCTAAAGATATCTTAAGACTGGAGGTGACATTTTTTATCTAGTGGATTTTTTTTTTCATAGTCTTTTTTGGCAACACAGCACCACTAAATGAATATAATATTTGCAGATATTTATTATAAAAAAATCTTGTATCTAAATTCCATAAAAACACCCACACCATAAAATAATTCCCTACTAAAGATAATATGAGAGAGTCGTTACCGAAAACAGAATATCCATAGTGAAATATCCCCAATGGTCTGTACATGATAAGCAGTCGTCCACATGGCCAGTTTTTATTATCATCATGCTACTAAAACAGTATAGATAGATAGATAGATAGATAGATAGATAGATAGATAGATAGATAGATAGATAGATAGATAGATAGATAGATAGATAGATAGATAGATAGATATAGGTCAGTAGGTAGGGAAGGCTGAAAACTCTAATCATTTCTTGGATCAATAAAAGCTCTACTCGTTTCTTAGATCAATGTCAACTTCTTCAGAAGATGGGAAGTTGATATATGGGCATTACTGTACATAGACCTGTCACGGTCAGGGGTCAGATTCAGAGGCCACTAGGTACAGCAGTAGAGAAGCTCCCACTGACCAGCTGAAAAAGTACAGAAGCAGGTCACCCTGGTGGATGACACGGACTCACCCAAGGTGCGGAGTCTAAGTACTAACCAGTGTTCACCAGAGCTCCTGATGGTGAAGGTGGGTTTTGCTGTGTGTTAGTACCAGGTCGTGGTCCTCAAGATCGCCCCACCAAGAGGTGAGCAATCCGGGGTCCAGTAGCTGATTGATATAGCAGGTAGGAATCAAGCAGAAGTGCAGTCAGTAAACAAGCCAAAGGCCAATAAGAAATGGTTGCAGGTTGAGATCAAGCAGAAGCTTAGTTGAGGAACAAGCCAAAGGTTGTTAATGAGTGGTAGCAAAGATATGGACAGATATGGACAGATATGGACAGCAGCAGCAGTACCATAAGCAAGATATTGGCTGGAGAGAGCACAATAAACTGGTAAATGGGAAGTGCAGAGGTATGGCTAAAATTGGAAGTTCATGGGAGGAGCAAAGGATTCAAGGTTTTAAGAAAAGCAAGGTTCAAGGTACAGTATTATAATTCAAGGAATTGCCCAGGGAGCTGTCCAGCATTCCAGGTGCCTCCACAAGAAGAGATATTCACAGACACAGCAGAGGTTGCAGGTTCAGACCCAGGTCCTAACACCTTTATACATTTGTAGGAATAAAACCATGTAACCTCTGATAGAAACAACCCACAAGAAGATGAAGATAGGGATTCAGGGGACCAGAATAGAGACAACCACCACCAGACCCAAACCTTACAATAGTGTGCATCCATAAAGAGTGTTAAATATCAATCTGCTAAGCTGTACTCCTAAATAAAAACTACAGACATCAGTGCATTTGAAGAGCAGCTACTCACATGGTCCTATAAAAGGGTATCACTAGTTTTGAGTTGAACCTAGTTCCACAGAGAACATGGGTGAAAACATCAAGTAGAAAACAGGTTCTTCTCATGGAATCCCAACACCTTCCCAGGTAGCAGTCAATGGAACAATGCATGTATTAGCACATAGGAGAGATTAAGCGCTTATTGCACAATGCTTCAAATTTGTGTGATTAATTGCTAAAGACTATCCTGTCAGTATTTTTAAAACCTCAAAAACAATTCTTCCTGCAATGCAAAGAATTAGTACTTACCCATCTCACTGCAAAGCAAAGAATTAGAACTCACCCGTCCCCCTGAGACATCTGGGGTCTATTAGACCCCGGATCTCTGCCCTTAAAAGCTTTGGATCATACCAAGATCAGTATGATCCAATGCTTTTTTTCAAATCAGCAATGGTTTGTTTACAACTGATGAACCCAGAAGTGAGACGTTTGAGTGTCAGATGCTGGTGACCCCTGTTGCACTCTGATTTCCTCAGCTGGATCCTGCATCACTTCAGGACACAGGGGTTAATGAAAAGAGCCACTATGTATAGAAAGTGGGGGGGCAGGCATCTGACACAGTTGGAAGGGTTAAATGCAGAAGATGTAGTATATAATATAGTGTATAATTGATCATTATAAATTCTTTTCATGTGGCAGTTTCCATTGTTTGCCTTCTTTCCTTTGAAGCGTGTGTGTTTTGTAATTGCCTGAGAACATCCCTTCTGTTTTTTTCCGATGTGAGTGTCTTGCAGTTATCTGGCTGTTTTGAATCCAGGCAGCACAGCTGCAAAAAACAGGGCCTACTTTATTTGTATTCTTAGATATAGGGCCCATTTAAATAACAATGGAGCCCTATTTTATTGGTGACTTCTGAGATGGTGTTCTCATTGCTCTGCTTTGTTTCCAGTGAACAATGTATCATTGCACTATTCTATGATCTACCTGTAATAGTAACATATAGAGGAAAATATCCCCTAGGGTGGGACTTTAAAGGCACTAACACATGACTAAAGGATTCGTCAACCTTGGGTCTTACCATTAAATTAAAGACACAGACTGCGTGACATGGGTTTTATAAGGCCACAGCAGCCATTTTATTAACCAAATAATAAATAACAAAAAGAACATGAAAACAAATAACAAAATAATGTCCAACAGCAAGAGGTCTTTGGGTATCTTAAAAAAGGCACACTTTATAACTGTAAACGGTCTACATCCTCAGCTGTGCCCCAACAGGCTCGAGGACACTCGGACATCACAACTAACTCCATATTCCCCTCCCCCAGGGGATTTATCTCCTGGGAGAACCACCGCTAACAAATGTAAGCGCCATCCTTAGATGGGCCCCACTACTCCTGTGACCATGTAAAATTTGTATTGACACCCAAAGACCCCTTGAACCGCCAACTGCTGTGACAAGTTTAAAATACACCACAACATTACATTTTACCATAGACAACGAGAATTATAAATTTTTTTTTTTTTTTTTTTAAATTTATTTATTTATTTATTTATTTATTTATTTATTTTTTTTTTTATTTATTTCTTTTATTTTACTTATTATTATTATTATTTATTTATTTATTTATTTATTTTTTTTTTTAATTATTCTTTGTTTTCCTTATTATATTTTGTTTTTTTTTTTTTTTTTTTTTTGAAAATAAAGTTGAATGACACAAACCCTTCAACCGTATTCATAAAATACCAATACAACCCATACCTATCCAACCTGCTGACTCCTAACACCAGGGCGGGAGGGTGGGAAGATGTCTCCTCTCCAAACTTCTCCGAGTGATGCAGAATCCACCCCCTACACCGGACCCCAACCTCTGAATCCAGCCCCCACCAACTTCTACCTCCAATCAGGTAAGAGCTGAACCTGTGACCCACCACTGACCTGACTGACCGTTCCCTGACCCCTGTTCCTCCCATAGTCATGCATCCCCTCCGTCTATTCTCTCCTACGGGTCTCACTTGACTAAAGGATTCGTCAACCTTGGGTCTTACCATTAAATTAAAGACACAGACTGCGTGACATGGGTTTTATAAGGCCACAGCAGCCATTTTATTAACCAAATAATAAATAACAAAAAGAACATGAAAACAAATAACAAAATAATGTCCAACAGCAAGAGGTCTTTGGGTATCTTAAAAAAGGCACACTTTATAACTGTAAACGGTCTACATCCTCAGCTGTGCCCCAACAGGCTCGAGGACACTCGGACATCACAACTAACTCCATATTCCCCTCCCCCAGGGGATTTATCTCCTGGGAGAACCACCGCTAACAAATGTAAGCGCCATCCTTAGATGGGCCCCACTACTCCTGTGACCATGTAAAATTTGTATTGACACCCAAAGACCCCTTGAACCGCCACGAGAGCTTGATTGACAACCTCATTCAAGCGAATCCCTCCACACCTGCAACGCTCTTGCCACACCCTCCTGAAGGTCCAAGGACCATATGTCTATGCCCACTGCATTTAAGTGAACACCGTCGTCTCGCCAATAGCGAACAGACTGATCCTCCAGCTCCCTGTGTCGAATTACTATGCCCCCGAGCCGGGCCACAAACCTCCCAACCTCCCTATTCAACTTAATTCTGGCTTTGTTAACCCTGCTTACGGAGCGGGCGAACCGCCACACTTTTCTTGCCACAATATCTGACCACACAATAATACAGCCAGGAAAATCACGTAGCAGACGCAAAATATCAAATTTGATATCCCTCACCAGATCCCTGGCAGCCCGCACCCCTAAATCATTGCCTCCTGCCTGTAAAACTAGAACATCTGGGGGCCTGTCAATTCTGGAAAAATAGTGAAATTCAGGCAGGACTTGGCCCCACATCATTCCACGTATACCCAACCATTTTAAGACAGCCTCACTCCGAGAAATGCCCAGTTGCCTCCCTTCAGGACGTACATCAGCCCTAACAGCCCCCCAGAACACGTATGAATCCCCTAGAATCCAGACCAGGCCAGGAGGAAGATCTGAAAGAAACATAAAAGGAACATAAAACCACACCCGCATACTCAATGCAACTTCAAAGCAAATGAGGGCGAACATAAATCTTAAAACGATCAGACTCCCACCTCCCTATGCGTCTCACTACCTGCGAACCCAAACCCCACCTAGCCGCTTCTGTGGCTGCCCCCACACGAAAGGAGTGAGTATTAAACTGGGAAACCTCCCTGCCCGCCTTTTCCAAACAACGTCGAAAAACTGACAAAAATTGAAAACGCGACAAGGATGAGCCATCCTTGTGCATCAAAAAGGTTCCCGGCCTCCACCCCCTAACCCCAAGATATCGTTGCACCGAAGAAACCGGGCAAACCGATTCCGGAAGCACCCGAAACAACGACACGGAAACCCCTTTACCCAATTGATCAGTTTTTGACTTGCCAATATGAATCCGAACACAATCCCCAGACAGGGTCACGTCCTTCAAACTTAACCCCCCTACTCCACACCTGTTCTTGCTAACTAGTTCCCCAATGCGCAACGCTCCAAAAAATGCTAACGCAAAAGCCACATTGAAAAGCCTCACCTCATAAACAGACGTACAAACCCCGGGCAACAGCTCCACCAACTCTTGAAGCAACTCAAACGAGACCGGGCGCCTCGTATCTGGCAGTACTCTCCCCCGCCGAAACCCCTTCATGGCCTGACGCACCCTGAAATCCTTAGTCATGTCCTGCAGGCCCTGCATCCTAAATAGAAAAGCCAGGGCAGCTAAACTCTTGTTCATTTTGGACACTGACTTGCCTTGTGTAAATCCCGTCCCAATAAAATACAGCAACAAAGCCACGTGATCATGTGATGAAAAATCCCCCCCAACCGAACTTACCAGGGTAGACCACTCACCCCATACCGACGAGTACGCCACCCACGTACCCCCAGTCACCGATCGACGTAACAGCTCCTCAGCTACTCCAATGCCAGTCTCCACAGCCTGTCGGGACAAGGAACCCCCAGTTGCTCCGACTCCGGCGCCAACCTCCGGAACCTCTCCCACTGGAAACGAGACAAAGAATCGGCAATGGAATTCAACACCCCCGAAACATGAACAGCTTGTACAAAACAATTCAAGCTTAAGCACTTTAAAACCAAGTGCTGCAACAAGCGCACCACTGGCGGAGAAGAAGCGGACAAGCGCGTTATAACCTCCACCACCCCCAAATTGTCACAGTGAAAACAGATCCGCCTATCCCGAAATTTGTAGCCCCAGATTTCAACCGCCACTACAATCGGAAATAGTTCCAGTAACACTAAATTACGTAAGAACCCCGCCGAACTCCATTCTTCTGGCCACACCGCCGCGCACCAAGCCCCTTGGCAGAAAGCCCCAAAACCAGAACTACCAGCTGCATCAGTGAAAATATCCAGGTCAGAGGCTGCCACAACCGGCGCCATCCATAAAGACCTGCCATTGTATGTGGACAAAAACTCACCCCAAACCCTCAAATCGGCCTTCAGCTCACGCGAAAGCCTGATGAAGTGATGCGGCTTCAGTACTCCCGCAGTGGCAGCACATAAGCGGCGACTAAAGATGCGTCCCATAGGCATGATGCGGCAGGCGAAATTAAGCTTACCCAATAACGACTGCAACTGCCTAAGCCTGACCTTCCTCGCCACCTCAGCCTCCGCCACCCCTTGACGCAAGTCCTCCAGTTTGTCGTTCGGGAGACGACATTCCATCAGACGCGTGTCAATGACAATGCCCAAAAACTGCATGACTGTAGAAGGACCTTCCGTCTTACCCGGCGCTAAAGGAATTCCAAAACGTGACGCAATAGATTCCAAAGTGTGTAACAGCACTGAACAAACAGAGGAATCCGGTGGGCCGATGCAAAGAAAATCGTCGAGATAGTGCAGCACCGACCTCAACTGAGTCTCTTCCCTAACTACCCATTCCACAAAAGTGCTAAACACCTCAAAATATGCGCAAGAGATGGAACAGCCCATCGGCAAACAACGGTCCATATAAAACTGCCCTTCCCAACAGCAGCCAAGCAAATGTTGACTGTCCGGATGTACCGGCAGCAGACGAAAAGCGGATTCTATATCCGTCTTCGCCATCAATGAACCTTGGCCAAACCGTTGAACCCAACCAACCGCGGCATCAAAGGAGGTGTAAGACACCGAAGACAGCTCCGGAGAAATGGCATCATTCACCGAAGTCCCCTTCGGATACGACAAATGATGAATTAACCGGAATTTGTTGGGTTCCTTTTTGGGTACCACCCCAAGGGGAGAAACATGTAAAAACAAAACGGGGGGTTGAGCGAATGGTCCGGCCATTCTCCCGAGTTCCACCTCTTTTGCCAGTTTGTCCGAAACAACCTGGGAAAACTGGCGCGCTGATTTCAAATTCTTAGCCCGCGGAGACGGGGCCACAGGTCCCGAACACGGGATCCTAAAACCATGGGCAAAACCATCAGCCAAAAAACTTGCCGCCTCCCGTCGCGGATATCTATCTAGATACGGTACCATCTCGGGAAGGTTTACTGGCTTCCTCCCTTTTTGAGGCCGACTCAACGGGTTGGGACTTTCCTTTTTTGAAACACTTGGCATAACTGTGGGAGCCCCCGCAACCAGAGCACTCGTGACGGAAACGACAGTTTGCGCCAAAACGGCACGACCCCTCGTTAAACTGCCAGCAAATTCCCTTTCGCTGTGTGGCCGACTGTCCAGCGGCACCTGAACCGCCGGCCCCTCCGAGAAAGGGCCGTCCCGAAACCCTCGCATGTGACATAAGCTTCATCCAAAGCCCAATGTCCTTATGGTCCCAGCGCAAGCCCGGACGCAAAGCCTTGCGCTGGCGGAACTGCTCGTCATAGCGCAGCCAAGCAATTCCTCCATAAGTTCGATAAGCCTCCCCAATGGCATCCAGATAACAAAAAAGCGGAGAACAATTCTCTGGTGCTTTTTCGCCAATTACGCTAGCCAAAATGGCAAACGCCTGAAGCCAATTCCCAAAAGTGCGAGGAATAAGCCTCCAGCGTCGCTTCTCCTCCTCCTCCTTCTTGCTTTCGTCTGCCTTACCCTTGTCGATATTAAATTTCTCTAACGGCAAAAGAGAGAATATTTCAACATATTCCCCTTTCCAGATCTTTTCTCGTACATCTTGCTTTAGATGCACTCCCAGTGGGCCCTCAAAGCACACATAAATCTCGCACTTCGCCGCATCCGCCAACCGCACCTTATCCTCAGAGGACTCCTTCCCTTTATTCGCGTCCACCCCAGTCACCTCCGTCTGCGACGCCGACGTCACGCTAACCCCGGAGGACCCCCCCGCCCCGGATACCGCAACTGTAAGCGGCTCTGCTGGGGGGGGTGTGCTAGGAACTACAGAGTCCACGCCGGCGGCAGCGGGAGCCCATGCCCCAACGGGCCCCTGAGATGCTAAAGAAGACCCCGCCGGATCAAAACGGGCCAATAACTCCCGAAAGCCTGCAAAAAATGCGGACAAAACCGGCGCAGCACCCGCATCTCCACCCACCACTCCTGGCACTGAACTAACCTCTGAGGAAACCTCCAAATTAACCCCCCCCATCTGACTAGTATGTAAAGGTAAAATTGGCGACTTACCAGGCTGCAGCCGAACCGCCACACGACTAGCCGTTTGTCCGGATCCCAGCTGGCTCCGCAAAGCAGGACGCCTCCCGACCGATCGATCGTCTTCATCCGCGCTGGTGAGCTCACCGGACTCAGCCGAAGAATCTTGCCGCGGCGACGTCCCCTGCCTCATTTGCACAAGCGGCTCCTCTTCAGGGCTCCTGGAAGCCTCCTCTTCAGCCCCGGGCTCTGTTCTCTCCATGGAAGAGCTGCTGGGCACATTAGTACCCCCAGCTGCAGCAGGGACGCGCTGTCTCTTTAAGGGGGCGTGTCCCCCAGCCTGGACCTTCACACTCTTCCTGCTGTGACGTCCCGCCTGCGATGTGGATGGTGAACCAGCAGAGGGCGCTCCCACCCCACCGCTGTTCGTGACTACAATCTCATCCAGCTGAGCTCCGCTCTGCGCAGCAGTGGCAGAGGGAGCCGAACGCTCCGGAGCCCTGTGTCGGCGGCTGGCGGGGGACGATGACGGCACCCCCCCAGTGAGTCTCCCTGAAGCCTGGGCATCCTTCTCTCTCTGGACAGCTGAGGGGCAGGGACGCCCCCCACTGCGCATCCCGCTGCGTCTCCCCCGCTGAGCAGCCCTCCCACACAGTACATCTACACGGGGGGGGGGGAGGGGGAGGGCTGCCGCATGCTCCGGCCTGAGCTGCGAGCAGTAGAAGAGCGCCGTGGGGTAGGATTCCTCCCAGGGCCCACACCGGAAGCATGAGCAGGCAGCCCCGCAGTAAGCCCTGGAGGGTCCCTGGGACAGGGGCTCCTTCTCGCTCGATGAGCCTTAGGGACAGGAGATGGGCTCAGGCGCTCCGGCGGGCGCACCATTCTAGCTCGTTTCCTCCCCGGGGAAGAAGGGACAGGTGAAGTAGAAGATCCCGACCCCCCAAGTACATCAGCCAGCTGCTGCTGCAGCCACTGAGGGCCCCGTTCGACTGCTGCGGCCCTGACCTGAGCTAACAAGGCCTCTAGCTCACTCATCTCCCTGTCTGTCTACCTGCAGGTGACCAGCACGTATGTCCCAAGAAGATGTCTCCTCTCCAAACTTCTCCGAGTGATGCAGAATCCACCCCCTACACCGGACCCCAACCTCTGAATCCAGCCCCCACCAACTTCTACCTCCAATCAGGTAAGAGCTGAACCTGTGACCCACCACTGACCTGACTGACCGTTCCCTGACCCCTGTTCCTCCCATAGTCATGCATCCCCTCCGTCTATTCTCTCCTACGGGTCTCACTTGAACGATAAGCAGTAGTAGAAGAATATTAAACATTTATTAGAAAACATATATAAAATATTGCACATAACCGTGGATACAGTGTATAAAAAAATGCAAAGAAAGCGTTTCAGAGATGAATGCTGTCTCCTTCATCAGGGGTTTTCACAGAAAATACTATATCTGTAAAATTAAAATGCAAAATAATCAACCATGATTGAACCCTTCCAAATGATGCTGAATAGTCGTATACAGAATACTATCTATATGACTATCCAGCATAATTTGGAAGGGTTTAATCATGGTTGATTATTTTGCATTTGAATTTTATTGGTGTCATTTTTTCCAATGACACCAATGATGGGGCACAATTCCTCCCAATGACACCAACAATGGAACACGATTCCTCCCACTGACACCAATGACGGGGCACAATTACTCCCACTGAAACAAACGATGGGGTATTTATTTTTTCCCACTGACGTTGGGATCTTTTCTACTCCCAATAGCTATAGTTTGGCCCCCTAAAGTCTGTAGGACAGTAAACTGGCCCTTTGTTTAGAAAGCTTGGAGACCCCTGGTCTATGGCTATACATCATCTGTCCTGTACTATACAAATAACATAATGGGATTTTGACTTACCTGTAAATTCAAATGCTCGAGTCCAGTACAGGACACAGATCCCCTGTTTCTGTTCCCTGTTTTTACTAATTGCTTGCTACAAAACTGGAGTCCCAGAGTTCCAGAGTTCAGTTTCAACCAGAAAGTCTTTAAAATATATAAGAAAAATATCAGGTTGGTTTCCCTAGCCAGCCTCTACTAGAACGTAATTATCATCTTTGGATGGACTGGTTCTCCATATTTCGCATGAGCGTACATGTGAAACTAAACTGTCGAAAAAGAGTGGCATTGAATGAACCATAGACCTCAGTGACAACTTGGGGATTGTTTAGCTCATTGGTCGTGCTTCGCAGTGAGTTCAATCCACATCATATATGCTGTTTAAGGGCTTGTTGGCCCACTTTTATTCAAACAGTTTCCACCATCAATATGAAATTAACAATATTTAGCCTCCTTGTCCTCTTTGGCAGCCCTGCTGCTCAGGCCTTGTAACCTGGTCCTCATGACCATCTAATACCACACCCCTGTGCTCTCAGAGAAACGCTGTACACCTGTCAGCTCTCTGCCTCTTTGTTGCAGCTCCATTTCCTAGGCTCAGGCTGCTGTCTTTCCTGTCCCAGACAGAACCATGCAGATATGCACCTCTCTGGCTGCCCCTTTGCAACCACACATGGACTCCTTGGTAGGATGGAGCCCTGAACTATGGTCGGGTCCTAGATTTGAAGGGCTACAAACACCTGCACGCTCTGCCTTATGGTTATTGGCAGGACACAGACCCTGGGTTGGAGACCCTTTGTCACTTTCTCCTACCTTTTCACCATGACAGGGCCTCACACTTCTAATCCCCAAATACTCCTGGTTTTGCATCAATGTACACAGGCAACTACCCTATTGCCACTACTTATATTGGGGAATTTGGTCCAAAAGTTAAAAAAAAATGTAGCCCCGTCTGATAGCCTTTTCTGAAAAGATAAGTCTGCCATGGTTAGAGTGTCAACTGGTATTCTCCATAATCACTTAATGCCTATTGGAAACCATTTGCAGACCTTCTGAATTTTGCTCCTAGCCCATCTGATGTAATGTAGCCTGAGCTTGACCTGTCCTTTGATTTCATCCCTTTTTGTATACTGCAAAGCTGGCCTCTGTAGTCATGCATCAATAAGCCCAAAGCTGTTTGCCAAAGGAACCTTGACGAACATGACTTTTCATTAAGCCTTCCAAATAAAGCAGTCTTCAAGCTTTGAAAACCTAGGGCCCTAAGGCTAAATACAAATTGTTTAATCAGAAACCCATTCTTTTTAACGGTATTTTTACAATACCCATGCGTCGGTCACTTGTTTAGATTACTTCTCACACACAACTACTGCTGAGATACATAGTCAATAACCTGCAATTAGTAGCTACATAGAACGGCAAAGGCTGTGCTTTCCTACCAAAGGAGTCTAGAGTCATTCCAGAGTCTCATAGGAGTGCAGCAAGGACATCTTCTAATGGGATTGCGCAGTTCTGAACCATGAAGGTCATTAGAAGATCAGATCTCAGATTCTGTGCCAGTAAATGGTATTAATCTGACTTCTGCCTCCTTTATCTTGATGAGAGTTGCCTAGTGATGTATATACACAGGGACATGAATCCTATAACACAAAACCTTCACATCACAGCTGGGAAATTCCAGAGCAAGCTGACCATGCCGCATTTCACAGCACGGGGTCTCCAACAGCAACACCTCATTCATCTTCCCTAACACAAAATCCTGATATATCTTAATATTGGACAGATAAGTTATTCTGGGAATCCTAGTGCATAAATATAGTCATAGGTTATATGGTCTGGCTGCGCTATAATTTATTCAGGCAGCAATATCCTTTGGCAAGTAATGTTGGAAATAATTAATGTACAATATATTTAGTTCAATGTCCTCTACATGGACCTCTATCCAATTGCTATTAAATTAGTATTAAGCTGTGTAAATACCGTATTTTAGTATTGAATATTAAAGGGTCTCAATAAAGGATTTATAGTTAAAGGTGAACTCCAAGTATGATCTTAGTTGCATAGTTATGTTGGTCCAGCTTGGCTCAAAATAAGTATGCATACCTTATACCTGATGGATTAATGGGGAAGCTGACAAGCACTCTAGTAGTTGCTGCTTCTCGTGCCAAATGGCTACCCCACTGCATACTGACCAAGGGAGCCACTCGCTTGGCACCTCCACCATTTACAGAACATCTTCTGTTTTTCAGTGAATACAAGGTGGAGGTGGTGACTGTGCCATCACTTCAGCTCCCCTCGCAGTCCCCCTAAATACTTACCTGAGCTCGATCTCGATCCGGAAGTGTGCAGGAGCCGAGACTCTCTCGGTCCTCTCCCTTCTCATCGGCTCAGATACAGAAGTGAGAGCCATTAGCTCCCACTGCTTTAAATCATAGCCAGTGACAAGAAAGGGGGAGGAGGGGCTCGGGAGCGAGCATGCATTTTGGTCTCACCCCTCCAAATGACTTTATGCCAGAAGGTTTGAGGCTTGTCTCTGTGCTGTTTGGCGTATTGTAAGTGGGATACTTTGTGGCATTTGTGTAGTAAATGGTGACTCG
Source organism: Aquarana catesbeiana (assembly GCF_042186555.1). Lineage (NCBI taxonomy): Eukaryota > Metazoa > Chordata > Amphibia > Anura > Ranidae > Aquarana > Aquarana catesbeiana. The sequence goes on from NC_133336.1 coordinate 186,740,764, forward strand.
ACCATGCAGCCCATCTTTCTTCAAGTGCCTCCTTATTGTGCATCTTGAAACAGCCACACTACATGTTTTCAGAGAGTCCTGTATTTCACCTGAAGTTATTTGTGTGGTTTTTTTTTGCATCCCGAACAATTTTCCTGTCAGTTGTGGCTGACATTTTAGTTGGTCTGCCTGACCGTGGTTTGGTTTCAACAGAACCCCTCATTTTCCACTTCTTGATTAGAGTTTGAAAACTGCTGATTGGCATTCTCAATTCCTTGGATATCTTTTTATATCCCCTTTCCTGTTTTATACAGTTCAACTACCTTTTCCCGCAGATCCTTTAACAATTCTTTTGCTTTCCCCCATGACGCAGAATCCAGAAACATCAGTGCAGGACTGGATGAAAGATGCAAGGGTCTGTCAGGAGTCCAGAAACTCATTGACCTTTTATACACACATCCTTATTACAAGCAAACGGATCACAGGTGAGGATGGTTATCTTTAATAGCCATTCAAAACCCTTTGTGTCAACTTGTGTGCATGTTATCAGGCCAAAATCACCAGGGTATGTAAACTTTTGATCAGGGTCATTTGGGTAGTTTCTGTTTTCATTATGATTTAAAAAGAGTAAACACAGTTGATGGATAATAAATAGCTTCAGCCAAACACTAAGCATGAGTGAAAGAAAAGTTTTTGTGTTATCATTCATATTCTCTGAAAAATGGCCAAGAAATCATAAATTCTGCCAGGGTATGTAAACTTATTGATCACAACTGTATGTAACGACATAGTCTTATGCCTAGTGTACATGATGACAAAATCCGATTAAAAATACTGCCTTCGTAACGATCATGCGATAATCTGATTAATATTAATAAGGGCCAGTTGCGATGTCCGAGATCGCAGTGCAAATCACATGTGATCTCTGTGCGATGCCATTTCAGCCATACAGATAGTATGGCTGAATTTGCATCGCATTCGGACCAAACTCCCACAGGACCCTTTTTTTGGTCCGCAGCAGAATCGGATTGCATGGGTATTCACACAATCTGAAAAACACACACATATATATATATATATATATATATATATATATATATATATATATATATATATATATATATATATATATATATATATATATATATATATATATATATATTAAACATCAAGGAATAAATTGCAGTGCTTCAAGTGAAAAAATATTATAATTTAACATAAAGTCCACTGGTGAGATCGTGTCAGATGCCAAAGTCTTTAAAATAAATTAGGTGAGTAAAGATGCCGCAAGCTCCACACAAACAAGCGTGTCCGTGTATCCCTCATGCTCCCCCCTGTGTAGTTGCACTCACCAGATAGATCTCCCCACTCAAAGGGTAACCTGCATTCACAGTTACAGTAACTATGTAGATATTTTGCCACAGGTACCGCTGGCCTCCTTAGCGTACTTTGCCTCAGTGGTACCATGTAAAATAATGAAAGCCTCCATAATGTAATTCGGTAAACTGTTTTTTATTTGTAAAAGATAAATATTGCACTTACATCAGAGTAAGATTCATTAAGCATTCATATGGGTAAAAAAAAAAAACAGGAAATCCGGAGCTCCCTGCGCTCCATGGACTCAAACCGGATGTGACCCAATGACGCTCTAACTCCGTCTTACGTGTTTCGTCTCTCAGAATCATCAGCGTGATTTTGCTATACCATCCAGTATTTATTGTGTATGGTAACCTTCTTCTAGCAGGCTGCAGCCAGTCCCACATTGCAGGCTGTGTATACTCCTCCCTCTCCTGTCCTCCAGCCTTTTTTTTTGTTCTTTTTTTTTTCTAATCTGATCATTAGTACACAGCTTTTGAGAGCTGATCATGACAGTTCATGCAAAATTATCCAAAGGAACAAGTACAAAATATTTTCTCATATGATACCAATACAAACTAATTTTGTGTAATTAGTATAGTTTTTGTAAGAAAAAAATTGTGTAACCAAGACCGTGCATGCTCAGAAACAATTGCAATACATTGCAATACATTACATCACTTCCGAAGTTGTATTCTGTCGTATGAGAATTTTCATATCTTTGGTAACCTATTAGCTTTTCGATATGATAAACAAGGGAAGAGGCACCTCTGAGTGTAGGATTAACAGCAATTTATTAAAAACATCCAGTTGACAACTCACATGTATGTGAAGAAAAACAGACACATGTGTATATGGAGGATCCCGTGGAATAACATCGGTGGGGAGGCAAGTTCCTCTGCTAATATCTCTGCAAAGCACTAAGATCCCTGCTGGACACCATTATGATGGAAAATGGCCATACGGTGGAGAAACCCAACGCAGGGCTTGGTGTGCAGGTGGCTGGGCGGGTGGAGGGATGATGTCACCAGTGCTTTGTGGAGATAGGAGTGGAGAAACTTGACTCCCCACAGATGTCATCTCTCAGGATCCTCCATTTACAGATGGCCGTTCAGAAACGAACTGAAAAGGGATAAATTAAAAACGCAAAAAGAAAAGCGCGAATCAACACTCACCAAACTTCTACTAACATGAAATTAGCAGAAGGAGCCCAAAGGGTGGTGCTAAAGAGCTGAAAAAAACACATAGTAAGTCTAGTACGTCACTACATTCGTAATTGTTGGCCAACATTTGTGTGACCGTGTGTATGCAAGACAAGCTGGAGCCAACGCCCTTCGGACAAAAGTTCAAGGTTTTGTTGTCGGAAAGTCCGATCGTGTGTATGAGGCATAAGTGTTTTGCGCCTTTTATTTGTCTTTGGCTTTCGATATAAGACCAGCATGCAAAAAAACAAGAAAAAACAACGGACAATCATTTGTTCAATACAGTGGAACCTCGGATTGCGAGTAAAGCAGTTTACGAACAATTCGCAATACGAGCTATTTAAAAAAATGCTGACTCGCTTGGCGAGCATTGTCTCGCAAGACAAGCAGGATTCAAACCACTGGGATGTGCAGTACCGCATTTAGCCAGAGGTGCAGGGGCGCAGGTGACATTCGGAGACACTTGGAAACACTCAGAGACATTCGGTTCCCGAGTGGTCTCCGAGTGTCTCTGAGTGGTCTCTTAATGTTCCCGAGTGTCTCAGAGCATCTCCGAGTGTTTCTCTGAGCGTCTCCGAGTGGTCTGAGTGTCTCAGAGTGGTCTCCGAGTTTCTCCGGCGCCCCCGCAACGCTGGCCACATGCAGTAATGCGTAGACCAGCAGTGGCTGTGTAATGGATTATCTGAGTTTCCATCATTTCCTATGGGGAAACTTGCTTTGATATATGAGTGCTTTGGATCACAAGCATGCTTCTGGAACGAATTATGCTCATAATCCAAGCTATTACTGTATTTTTATCGTGTGTACTAGGCACTACTTCTACTTCCGGGTTATAGCAGTTGTGCAATGCATCTAAAAAATGACTTTGAACTCCAATATGACTGTGCTGCCTGTTCAGCTACACCCTTCCCTTCCTCGGCACTACAGGTCTGTGTGATGAGGGGTTACTCAGTTATGTCAGCATAGAGCACCAAAGTGGAGGGTGGGAAAAGGATGTTGTAAGGCATTTCTAAGCAAAAATCAATTTAAAACCATAGCAAATTTCTGTACAGAGCAGTACTGACGATATAACATTAGCACTGCTCTTTGCATCAATACACTGTAGTGTTAGTGTAGGGTGCCATGGTGATGCTCTAAACTTGGGAGAAGAAGCTCTCCCAATTCTACAGACTTCTGAGATTCAAAGTCAGAATTCTGAGATTCAAAGTCAGAATTCTGAGATTTAAAGTCAGAATTCTGAGTTTATAAATATATTGAATCTCAGAATTCTGACTTTTAATCTCAGAATTCTGTAGAAATTCTTTTTTTTTTTTAAACTTACAATTCTGAATTTCAATCTCAGAATTCTGAGTTTCAAAGTCAGCATTCTGTTTTTTTTTATGATGGCCCCAGGGCTCTTCCATAGAAAACCGTACTTGTTGAGTTAGACAATCATTTTTTGCTTATTTTTAACTCCTTCCGTATAACTTTGATGAGGCAGGGCTGCATCCTTTTCCTATATAATTTGTGTTGAAAGGTGTTCCTCTTTGTCATCTCAGATATTTAGGAGGTATGCGCTTGAGCCCCAATGGGACCATGCTGAGAATACATCTAAACAATGACAGACTGACAGAGGTCACGCCGCATTACTAAAATGCCTCTACGTACAATGACTGTCTAGCTGATGAAAGTGAAGTGTACACAAACCCTGGACCTCAGCAATGTACCATGGCAGGATATCAATCAAATGTATGTCCACTGTTTACAAGCCAAATATTGTCCCATCCAGAATAGATCCAGGCATTCATCCATTTGAGGGACAGTCAGTCATCGTAGGACAGCTGTTGGTCAGGAGGATTTTCAGAACTGATGACTTTTTTTTAGCTTTGCATGTCACTATAAATAAATTCTTCATCTGGGGGTTTAAACACGTGTTCTTTGTAGTATATTCCAATTAATTAGACAGATAACACTTCAAATAAAACAAACAAATTGCTGCTCCTTTTTGCATAACCATTGTTGATTATCCAGTTTAGTCCATGTACCATGGCATCCCAATCCCCATTCCTCACCAAGCAGATGATAAGCTAAAATGTATTCTGCTACATTTTTTTGGTGAAAATAACCCAAATCAGTGTATATTATTTAGTCTGTAGGAAAGGTATAGAGTCCACAAACTATGGTATATGTCTGAAAATTGATCAATCCTGATGTACTGGCGGCCTATCTCATTTCCTGAGGCCCAAAAATGTCAGGAAATTACAAATATCCCCCAAATGACCCCTTTGTGGAAAGTAGACAGTCCACGGTAATTAGTAAGAGGCATGACAAGTTTAAGGGGTCTATTTTTTTTTTTAATTGCTTGCATGAATGTCAGAAGCTGAATGAATATTCATGGTGTGTTTTCTAATAGAAGAATTATTGTCATCAGCTCCATCTAGTACCTCTTTATTATGAGAGGGCCTAGGGCATCCAATGCATTTGGGTGTCCGTTTATGAAGCAGTGAAATCTATTTACTGCTTCATTCTCCGGCATTCACAGAGGAGATCTTTCTCCTCTGTGTGCCGGTTTATGAAGCAGAGCAGATCGCTTCACCTTCTGAGGAGTGAAGCGATCTACAAAGGCTTCCAACAGTGGAGAACGGCCCCTGATACTGGAATCTCGTGAGACTTCACGAGATTACAGCACCAGAAATTCACAGAAACACAGAGATGTCAGTTTATTAAGTAGTGATAAATTATTACCGCTCAATACACTGACAGACGGTGTGGTTAATGTTAAAAAAATAACGAGTCCCCCTACATTATATATATATATATATATATATATATATATATATATATATATATATACACACACACATTATATATACATGTATATACACACACATTATATATAAATACATATACACATTATATATATATATATATATATGTATATATATGTATACACATAAATATGACAGGGGGACATGGTTACAGTGTTGGGGGGGTCTGAACGAGGTAGAAGGAAGTTAAAAATCTTCCTCTTTCCTCCTCAGATCCCCCGAGATTTCCTCTTCACGCCCCGATTCTCCATCTCTGAGCTGGTGAATTGGGGAGGGTGAATTCTGACACAGATTGCCAGTGAAGCGCTGAGATCGCAGCTTCATAAACTGCCCATTTCTGTGTCATTCAATGAGGATTCTCCATGTGCGGAGATCAGCGGCGGGAGAACATGTTCAAACACTTCTCCCCCCGATTATCTCTGTTTCATAAACCGTTTATGGACTGTGATCAGCGGCAATCCTTGGGATCACTGCTGATCACTGCTTCATAAATGGACACCTTGATGAAGGGGAGTTGGTTGTATGGCCCCCAAAATGCCTTGGCTGTCCTTTGCCCTCTCATAATAAAGAGGTACTAGATGAAGCTGATGACAGGAATTCTTCTATTATAAAACATATCATAAACATTAATTCAGCTTCTGACTTTCATGCAACCAATGTTTTAAAAAAATAGATCCCTTGCTGTAACCAGCTGAACAATAAAGACTTTGGACTCCTAAGGATTTTTCATTTGGCACTCTCTTTGACCTATTACACATGAACTTCTCAACTTGGGAGAATGTTCTCTCCTGGGAGATCACCATCTTTATGGTGAGCTGTTGAATACAGGCCAACTGGGACCAAGTAATGACTAAAATCCATGTCCAGCACTATCTACCATTATCCCTTGAGCTGTCCTACCCTAGGACTGAGTGAATGAAGGTTTTTGTGGTTCATTCTTTGCTTGTCTTATCAACCCAAACCTGTTACTGAAAGGAAGGACACAAGGATCACGTAACAACATTCTCCTAAAGCTCTAACAGGTGGAGCCAAGGCATTATATGCACCCGCTGGAAGGCCATTTGGAAAATTGCTCTAGATGTTTGTATTTTCTTTTCAATATCATGACCTTCTGTTTCTTTTAGGTCTTTGCCCATTGACACAGATGACGAAAAGACAAGGAACCTCAAGATGGATGACCCCACCTTACTGCCCCTTGTGGATGTGGATAAAGGATTTGCTATTGCATTGTTCCTGCTCCTTTGCGTGTTCCTCGCCATGATGATCGTACGCTGTGCTCGCCTTATAATGGATCCCTATAAAGACATCCCAAATTCCATGTGGGAAGACCAGTAGAGGAATGATCTCGGTGGGAGGTTAATGACTTTGACTTTTGGCCTTCTAATCTCCAGAACACTGGGGATCCTGTATATACCTTCTTATGTGGTTCCTGTCAGGCAGGAGGATTATGAAAGTTACTATTAAATCACTGCCTTCACCGGTGAGGATCAGCAATTGATTCTGAGAGTGAAACCTGCCACTTCAGCACTCACTTGACAAGCCATTACTTTCTCTAATTTCATTAGCTAAATGAGCTGGTTTTTCAATGATCATTCACTTCTGCGCTCATCCATCTTGAAGAAAATCACAGTTTTTGTCAGGCTGTTAATTTAGTGCTCAAGGCCAGTGCACGGGCTGCTGCTCTCAATATGAGAAGCCAATACAGTTCTTCTTAGGTGGAAATTATTTAACTCATTCCAATAGTGGTTAGGACTTAAAAAGTAAAAAACAAAACAAAAGGAATATAAAAATGGCATTACTATCCAACTTGAGCTGGGCATATCATTAGAACCAAACTGTTAAGGGGCAGCATGATATTTAAAGTGCACTTGTGATTTAATAGTAAACATATTGCTATGAAGGGGGCTGGGGAGGTAGACAGTACTTTGTCCTTCCAACAAAGGTTTTAATGTATTTTAGAAGTGTCACTTTAAGACCCATTTTAGTTTTTGGTGTTTTTTTTTTTTATTTTAACCTTGGTAGTGCTATTAGGTTAGATCGTTGGAGAGACCTAATACCAGACAATTGATATTACATTCTAGAACAGCAATTCTCAACCAGGGTTCTGTAGAACGATAGGTTTCCTCAAGAGGTTGCTGAATGTTCCTTGAGCAGTGGCTGATTGACACCCCCCCCCCCCCCCATTTAATGATGCCTCCATAGGTCAAGGGAGCCAGTGGCATGACGCCAGTGATATTTAGCTATCTGTAAAGGTAGCATTCTGACCACCACAATTAGGTCTTCCCACTTGCCACCAATATAAGGGTTATTTGTTCCAATGACCACCAATGAAATGGTTTTTGGAAGGGTTCCCTGCGACCTACAAATTATTTCAAAGGTTCTAAACACAATTAACCCCGGATATACTGAGGAACCAGATAAATGGTATTTCAAAGGTTCCCCTGGGGTTAAAATGTTGAGAAAGAAATGTTCTAGAATGTTGGTGCTACAGAGAGTAAGCTGGAGAAAAAAAAATACGAGTTGTCTTTTCCACTAGTTTTTTTAAAACAATTTCAGGACAACCTAACTCCTTGGAGCTGGTGGTAATATGTAAGAGGGTGAGGCCTAATTGAAAAGTGAATGGGGACAATACCACATTTCTAGAACCTATAAAACCTTCATATTGGAAAACCCGAGGGCAGTGCCTACCTTCCCTAACCTCTTCCTTTTCAACGTATTGTTTGAGGCAAACTAATAAGTGCACTTTAAGAAATACTTTTATAGTCTTTTGATTTACCTTTTTATATTATCTTTTTAGATTTTTAAGATGGGTAGAAACATAATTTCTAGTGTAGGTTTGTCGTTTCCTTTAACATTGTTTCTGACCAAAGATCAACTCTGTAGGACAGCTGATAGGACAACAACATTAGAATGCAAATTGTGAAATACACTCTCATGGATGTGCAATATTTAATTGTAGACTGGGTGATACATACAAGAATACATAGGACGCAGACACCCCAGTGCTGCTCCTGCGGGAACAATAGGCTCATTTCAAGGTACCTGTAGACATGGCATTTCAGTTATTGGATCTGGTTGAATTTGGTCAGATTGGCGACTGTCTCATGTCAAAGGACACCACCAGACACCTCTTGTCAACTCATCTCAGGGAGGAAATTGAACAGCTTATCACCCTTCCCAAAGATAATTTGTCTAGCTGCTCTTCCTTTATGTATCCTTGGCTGAGGATACATGTTTAAAGCTAAAGGACATCCTTGGGATGAGTGATATCTTCTATGCATGGCCTGTCTACAGCTCTGGTTGAATTTGGTCAGATTGGCTTCAGTCTCATGCCAATGGGCACCACCAAACATCTTTTGTCAACTCATCTCAGGGAGGAAATTGAACAGCTTATCCACTTGTCACCACCCTCCTCCAAAGAGGATTTGTCTAGCTCCTCCTCCTTTATGTTCCTTTGACTGAGGATACATGTTTAAAGCTAAGACATCCTTGAGATGAGTCATGACATCTACACAAGGCCTGTCTACAGCTAGAAATACGTCCAATAATCTTTTGCTCTGCTAGTGAAAATTACTACATTTCGAAGATAGCTTTTTACTGTCAACCATGGCTTGGCCATCATATCCTAGAGGCATTTCCCAAAAAGTTGTCCTGTTATTGGATACATCAATTGTAACATAATAAGGACTGTTAGAGAACCTATCATCAACTGTTGGTTTTATGATTATTATTTTTTTTTTAGTAATTCCTCTGATTTTTTTTCTTTTTAAACTTTTTTCTCTATCCACAATCTGGAAGCCAGTATCTTATACTCTGAGGGTTCTGAAAGCAGGAGAAAAAATGTCTAACCATATTTCAGTCATTTATACATGATCATTGTACGGTAATGTTTTCAGACACCGTGAGGAGCTCACGTCAATAAGAACTCCCCTGACACAGCAGTGCTAGAAGGAAACCCTAACACAGCAAACCTTCATTCCATAGCACAACGTTATTAGAGCACAACAAAGTGGTAGCAAATAATAGCCAACTTTTAAGGAAAGATTATATTTTTGTACTTTTCCTTCAGCCTATGACAAAATGCCAATAAAATGGGATAACCTTACTGAAGCCTTGAGTCTGAAGGTGAAAATTGTTTCAGGCAGCATTTTTTTTTGCATTGAAGTTCTCGCAAACCCTAACAAGGAACTTCCCTTATTTGTTCCCATTTTGGTCTTTTAAATATACAATTGAAATTGCATTTGTTATATGTGTTCGATAAGCACAAATAAATACCAGTTGATGCTTCCAGAAATCTCGGGCTGTCCTGTTCACTCTGCCTGTGTTATCTAAGGGAGTCTACTCAGATCGCCCAGTTCCTTTCTGAGCTACAGAACACCTCCCCTAATGTTGTAGAGATGAGGAGAGGTGTTCTGTAATTCATACATTCATAATTTCAATGTAACAAAGGCATTGTGTTGTCGGCCCACAAAAAGGAAATTAGGAGCTCAGTGCTTTCTGCTTAGGTTCAATGGGTATTTTTATTCAACAGGCTAAAACATAGGGAAATGTACTTGTATTGCAGAGATGTACTGCATATGGTCTATTTTTAATTTCTCCCTGATATACACTTTAAAGCCCAAATGAATGCTCCTGTAAAATGCTCCCTTATAATTGGAGATCTATAGCTCTGGCTCATACGGGGCATGGTGGAACTCTGTAGAAAGGCCGCTGCTTCCATACAAAGATCAGTGGTTCTCCTTTACAAGTATAATGGATACTAGCACATTATGACAGACTTGCCTGTACACGGAGCCCTCCAACGCAGCGCAATCATGGCTCCCCGGCTCTTCTGTCTTCACTCAGTCTTCCTTCAGGGTTTGCGAGCTCCGGCTGTATCAATGACTGGGGCCATGATGACGTCACTCCTGCACATGCATGTAAGAGCCCCGGAAAGCAGCTCTGAAGGTATGGCACAGGTATACCGTCCCTTCAGGGCACGTGCGTCGGTGACGTCACCGGTTGCATCCCGTGTGAATATCTCCTAAACAGTGCAAGTTTAGGAGATATTCATTGTACCTGTAGGTAAGCCTTACTATAGCTTACCTGGAAGTACAAGTTAAAAAGTGGGCTTTACTTCCACTTTAAGCTAATGAATGCAAGTGTCCTCTTATAATACGTAAATGTGGCTCACACGGTATTGAGGACATAGCCTTGAGAGGTGACCTATGACTCCATTGATTAATTGATTGTACTATACTCCAGAGCACAATGCTGCCACCATCACGTACAGCAGTTCATTGTGCATTCTTTTTTGTTTTTATAAGGACTTTGTGACAAAGACCTAACTTGTAGCTGCACTATAACTGATCAAGTTCTTCCAAATGACTTTTAGACTGTTAAAGTAGTATATTTGGAATTTCAAGTTACGGGTGAGTCCTGCAGGCGGTGCTTCACGTGCTGCAGCAACCAAAGCAAATGATGTACAGTGTAAGGACCACCAAAGGAAATCAGGGTTGGGACTACTAGGGAGCAATGTGAGAAGCCAAGAATCTCAGCCTGCAGTATGCATTTTCTCCAGCGGGTGGTGCTCTATGATTACAGTAGTATTAAACTCAAAAAACAAACATTTATCATATTGCAGCTTACCAATTCTTGGCTGCATTCATTTTCTTCTTTTTTTATTTTTTTATTTTTTTGATCTGGCCAGTAAGTGTTGTTATTCAACAGAACAAGCTTTCCTGCAGATCTAGCAGTTACCAGGTTGAGACAAACCATTTACCACTGACCAGATTGCTTACAATGGTCAACTTTTATTTATGTTAAACATTTTATCAGAAAGGGAACAAATGTGTATGCTGTAACTGCTTATAAAGTGTTAGCTAGAGTTTTCCTTCAATTTCCCAGATAGCAAGCAAGTGTGCTACAAGTCAGCATTGCATGACTCCAGATCAACTTTCTTTGCAAACATTCTGCAAGTTCTGGTTCAGTTACGTGCAATAGTCCTCCTGCCACAGGGGGTCACTGTGGCTGAATTTTCATGCTGTAGACTTGCAGAGCTCTTGCTGTAGACTCACCACTGCAACTTTGCTCTTACTAGAGGCTTGCCATGCAAATTTGCTTCAAATTGGAAAAACTAGAACTTGTGTTTTAAGTGCTCTGCAAGTGTATAACTTGGCAGTGAAAATGTACAGCAAGTTAAGACTTAGAATTCAACAAGTTATCCTTGCTATCTGGGTTGTTAGTGCAATTAAACCTGCTAGTCTATCTAACACTCCCCTCCCCCACTAAGACTGACAATGCTGCTGTCCAAAGGTCCCCCCTGTGCTCCTTCATCCAGAGTGGGGACACTCTAAGGCAGGCCATAGATTATGTGATTTTCTTTCCCGCAACCTGCAGGATAGAAAATCGCTCAACAACCCCCCCCCCCACGCAGCTATTGTGTTCTCCCGCTAGGAGGGGGGGGAGCTTGGGGAGCCGTCCCTTACGGTCGACATGCTGGTTGTACCAAAGTCGATCCATGGATACAATCAACCTGCCCATAGATGGTTTGAATCTCAGCCGGTCCCTGCTAAATCAGCTGAGATTCGATTCATATATGGCAGGCTTAATACAGGAGGTGTGTTATTGTCCAGATCACCAAGTGAAAACAGAGGGGAAAAATACAAAAAAAAAAAAAAGAAAACTAATGCGGCCGCCACATCTAATGATTGGTAAGCTGCAACATATTACATTTTTGGTTTTGGGGGTTTAATACTGCTTTAAGTATGATTTAGGGATAATAAGGATTTGCCTACACCGAAAATGCTTGTGTTATATGTTGTGCTAGGGGTTTCAATCAATTGACTTGAATGGCAAAATGCAGATCAGTAGAAGCAAAATGTAGCATAGGGAAATATTCATAGTGTACCATGCAATGTGAACAAGTCCTATAGAAAACAACATGTTTTCTGTAGTATATGCATTGTGCAGTGTTTAAAAATGCAGGAGAATATGTTCATTGTGAGAGGGGGAGGCAGATCATCAAGCCAAATCAGGGCTCACACTATGGGGCAAGGTGAGAGTCTTGTTATAGATCAGTGGTCTCCAAACTGTGGCCTGGGGGCCAGTTGCTGCCCGTTACTTGCTTTTATCTGGCCCTTGGGGTACTGTTATATTAAAGTGGTTGTAAACCCTTTGCAACCACTTTTTACTACAGGCAAGCCTATAATTACACTGACACTAATGATGGGGCTCAAAGACACCAAATGGTGGGGCACAATTCCTCCCAATAAACCAACAATGGAGCCCAATAACATCAATGATGGGGCACAATTCCTCACACTGACACCAACAATGGGGCCCAAAGATACCAATGGTGGGGCACAATTCCTCCCACTGACACCAACAATGGGGCCCAAAGATACCAATGGTGGGGCACAATTCCTCCCACTGACACCAACAATGGGGCCCAAAGATACCAATGGTGGGGCACAATTCCTCCCAATGCCACCAACAATGGGGCCCACAGACACCAATAATAGGGCACAATTACTTCCACTGACACCAACAATGGGGCCCAAAGACACCAATGGTGGGGAACAATTCCTCCCAATGCCACCAACAATGGGGCCCAAAGACACCAATGATGGGGCACAATTTCTCCCACTGACACCAACAATGTGGCCCAAAGACACCAATGATGGGGCACAATTCCTCTCACTGACAACAATAATGGGGAATTGTTTACTCCCACTGAAGCTGGGACATTTTGTACTCCTGATGGCCACGGTCTGGCCCCCCTAAAGTCTAAAGGACAGTAAACCGGTCCTTTGTTTAAAAAGTCTTGTTATTGATTAGTGGTCTCCAAACTGTGGCCAGGGGGGCCAGATGAGGCCCTTTACTTGCTTTTATCCGGCCCTTGGGGTGCTGTTATACTCACTGACACCGATGATGGGGCACAATGACACAACGATGAGGCATAGTTCCTCTCAATAAAACCAACAATGGGGCCCAATGACACCAATGATGGGACACAATTCCTCCCAATGACACCAATGCTGGGGCCCAATGACACCTATGATGGGGCACATACCTCCTAATGACACCAACAATAAGGGCCCAAAGACACCAATGATGGGGCACAATTCCTCCCACTGATACCAACAATGGGGCTCCAGTGCATCTCTATTGTTCCCACTGGTACCACATCCCCTCATATAGGACACTGAAAAATACTCGATCCCTACCAAAAAAAAACTAATAAGAATTTAAAGCTACCACACCAAACATTAGAGTTCACGGTTCTAATTTTACAAAAAAACTTTGAAAAGTTTAAAATGAGAAACACTTAAAACTCATAGGTATCAATTAAAAGAAAATTGCAGTCACATGTATCAAAAATTATGAAATGCATCCCTAGAGAGTTCAAATAAGATGTTCCATAAAGGAGTCTCCGATGCGTTTCGCAGGGACAAAGCCCACTTTTTCAGGGGGAACAGACATAGAACTCTCATAGATTTACAATGTGCATGCAGCATGAACCAGGAAAGCAGAGCCACTGTATATCAGGGGAAACCAACCCAATACTTAGATGCTTATTGATTTACTGTGCACATGCAGTAACTCAAAAAAGGATGACACCATATTCCCAGAACCTGGCCCAGGACACAGCATCATCGAGACTGAGGTCTAAGATGTGGCATTGTTCTGGCAAGACAGGTACTGTTGGCACCTATGTAGGCATAAGTTTTTTTCCTGCAGCTATGGAAACCAGTACGGCTTGCAGGGATACAGAATAGCAAAGCTGAACAAGGTTACAAGACAGGATTACAGATAGCTTTTTAAAGGTCAGTCCCCCCCCCTCCCCCCATACCCAAATTCCAGTTATGGGTAAACACATGGGTAGTTGAGTTATCTTGCCTAGAAACCCCAATGTTTTAGTCTCAACTAACTTCTATTATGTAAAAAATTGGGTTTTATGGTGTGGGTGAATGATACATCAATTTATAGCACCACTTCTTTTTTGACATTTGGACAGAGAGATTAGTGTGTTTTTTTAAGGGTGCTTTAGTATACACAATGATAAACTAATGGTTAAAACTTCATCATTTATTCATTTACAATATTAAGAACATTCCTTTATAAAAGCATACAAATTTGTTACATGGTCATTGTTGTTTTAATTTATACAGTGGTATGAGAGTGTGTAGACTCCTGACATGTTTCGCCCTTTGGGGCTTCTTCAGGGGATTTGATAACCACTAGTGATCTAAAAGCTAAAATAACAGAAAATGAGGTATCAGTCACATACTATGGTAACAACATATAGTACATTCACATACTTAGATATTCACAGTGTTAGGCCCTATCATGTTTACCCTTCACACTCTTGTTAACCAATAGAGTCTTATCCACACAGACAATGAGTTTTCGTGTGATCACAGAAGGTTAAGGCTACTTTCACACTGAGGTGTCGGCGGTGGCAAAGCGCCGCTACTTTTAGCGACGCTTTACCGTCGTTTTAGCGGCACTGTTCGGCTGCTAGCGGGGAGCTTTTAACCCCCGCTACCTGCCGAAAAAGGGTCAAAACCGCCCGGCGCTTTGCCGGCGGTTTGGCGGCGCTGCCCAATTGATTTCAATGGGCAGGGGTACTTTGGGAGCGGTATATACACCGCTCCGACAGCGCTGCAAAGATGCGGCTTGCAGGAATTTTTCTACCATCCTGCAAGTGCACCGCTCCAGTGTGAAAGCATTTGGGCTTACACTGAAGAGACAGTAGAGGCTCTTTACTGGTGCTATGCAGGCGCTATGTTTAGCGCCTCAGTGTGAAAGTAGCCATAGAGCGACCAGACTGTGCTAAATACATATGCATATATACCATAAGACTTCCAATTCTTCAAAATACCCATATCATACTGATCTGCAATACTTGATGAAGTACTTACAATGTGTAGCATTCTGAAAAACCACATGGGGAGCTGCCACGTTCCCTTTGTAGGCACTAGATATGGGTGCAGACAACCCATATCACTAGCATGAATCAAATCCCTTGAAGAAGCCGCAAAGGGCAAAACATGTTTGGAGTCTACACTGACATACCACAGTATAAATGAAAACAACAATGATCATGTAACAAAATGTGCATGCTTTTATAATGGAGTGTTCTTAAAATGGTAAATTAATGAATGATGTAAAATTATCGAATGATGAAGTTTTAACCTTTAGTTTATCATTGGGGGAGATTTACTAAAACTGGAGAGTGCAACATCTGGTGCAGCTCTGCACAGAAACCAATCAGCTTCCAGGTTTTATTGTGAATGCCTAATTGAACAAGCTGAATTTAGAAGCTGAATGGCTACCATGCACAGCTGCACCAGATTTTGCACTCTTCAGTTTTAGTAAATCAACCCCATTGTGTATACTAAAGCACCCTTAAAAAGTCCCACTAACTTCTCTTTCCAAATAACCTCCATTACGTGTTCTCCTTAAAGCCCAATTGCAGTTTTAAATATTTTTTTTTTTAATCAGTAGCTCAGCATCTGTAAGAAAAAATATGTGGTTCTGGATAAAATACCTATTCCTGTCCTCCGCAGACTCACTTCTCCAGTGCTGGTCCTCTTCTGGGTTGAATGATGTCCATCTTCACTCAACCCACTTGCTACCCCCCCCCCCCCACCACCACCACCACCCGCTGTCCTTACCCTGGATGCGAGTGGTGAGAGTGTGTCAGGCTCGGGGAAAGCTGCTCCGGTTCCCTCTCCTGGAGCAGCTTCCGCTGTGTCTCCTTTCTCCTTCTCCCGGCGCTAGGCGTCCAATAGAATCGCCTGACATTTTGGCCAATCAGGAAACAGGTTTCACACCTGCTTCCCGATAGGCTGGGAGGAGGTTCAGTGTTGCAACAGCGAATCTTCATTCGCTGTTGCAACACACCTGGGTGGGCTCCAGACGCAATGCTCTGCGTCCCGAGTCCACCCTGTTTCCAAGCCTATTAGCATACCTCCCAACATTTTGAGATGGGAATGAGGGACACCTACTAACAAATGTATGTAGGCATAGGGCACGCCCCCTGTCACACCCCCTTAAAGAAGAATTAACCACAAAAAAAAGGTTAATTAAATCCACAAGGACTTTTTTTTACCATTGCTATTCCTTTATATTGGCTTTTAAAATGTACATATGCCGCAATTTAGAAATCAGATGAAAGGTTTAGCACTGGGAAACACTTTTTGAAAGATAAAAAGTGCATTTTGTATACTATATGGATCAGACCAAAATGAGGGACAAATGAAGGAGAAAGAAGGACAGAGGGACATTGCTCCAAATCAGGGACAATCCCTCGAAATCAGGGACAGTTGAGAGCTATGTATTAGAGCCTATGGCTCTAATCGGGTTCTCAAAAAAAAAACCTGGCCACTCTAATTGATATGCCCGGTGACCCGAAAGGGTGCCAGTCACATGACTAGAGAGTGGCAGCAGTGGCCATGGATAGATTCATGCTGCAGTATGCATTAATCTATCCAACTGCATATAGGGGGTGGAGAGGATGGGGAGGGCGGCGCCCCTAATAGACAGGCCGCCCCTGCACAGGACCCTTTCCAAATGCTGACTGCGGATACCCTGGAGGGGTGTGAACAAGCCGGGCACACTTTCCTGTCATGTGATTTGGATGCGGGTAAACTCGCATAAGTGTGAACCCAGCCTTAGTGTAATATCAATTTTTAAAAAATCCAACAGGAGTAAGACCCCCCCCCATAAAGGTGCTTGTAGGTTATGTCTTGGATCTTGATGCAGACATCTCACCACCAGACTCACCTGGAGGTTATCGGTGGGATACGGACTGAAATCTGGTCCCATTTCCCATCATATACAAATGTGCTTTTCTTCTGATCTGCAACCAGGGAATATTTTATGATAGATAACTGTGATTTTTGTTTTTTTTTTAACTAAAGGAAGTGAATACTATTAGGCTTAAAGAGGTCCTCCACTTTAAATTCTGGTTAAACCCCTCCATGTAGCAACACAGATGTGGTTCTTCTGCTCACCTTTTGTATGCAATGTTGGAGAACTGAAGGTGGTCATACACATCACAACCTCATTGTACAGTCTTTGTACTATCCCCATTATATTTAAAGTGGTGTTCCGGCCGAAATTGTACTTTTTAAATAAAAATACCCCTATAATACACAAGCTTAATGTATTCTAGTAAAGTTAGTCTGTAAACTAAGGTCTGTTTTGTTAGTTTATAGCAGTAGTTTGTTATTTTATAAACTTACAGCAGGCCGTGGCCATCTTAAGTGTGGGCATTTGAAGCCAGACTGTATTTCTTCCTGGATCTCATCCTTGCAGATCTCGCACATGCTCAGTGCAGCACAAGCAGTTTAATAGGTTTCAGGTCTGGTTTCCATAGCAATGGCAGTGTCAGAGGAAGTTGCCGCTCCTTCCCAGAAGGCATTGCAAACAGGAAATGATGCGATGGGCCACGGCCAAGGAGGAGGAAGTGAAAAATGAATACAGCAGATATACAGTAGGTGCTGAGAAAAAAAAATTAAACATATCCAATTTGTTTACAGTGCACAGTTTAGTGAGGGATGCTGAAGAGTTGTAAAAGTGGGTGGAACTCCACTTTAACAACAATCGTGTAGTATGAGAGATTCCCTGAACAGTACATTCAATCTAAAGCCATTCAGGGAAGCCCACAGATCTACAACATTACTGACCTCATAGCTAGCCTGGGACAACGTATAGGAAGATAGGACAAAATACTACATGTACTTTGCATTCTGGGGTATAATGGAAGTGAGATGTCTTCTTTCATTAGGCCTATCCACTAAACTGTGTATACTTATCTTCTAATTCCACCTCCCCGCTCATCCAGGGAAGTGAACATGACAGCACTGGCCCTTGGTGATTGGCTACTCAGGCGTCCAGTGTAGTCAAATAGGAGAAGGGGGCAAAGCTCATAAACCAAGTTCATAGTGTGAGAATGCTGGAAGATTTATAGCACAGGTCCGCTCGTAGCACCAAGTGGAGCACCCCTCTAAGCATTTTGGTAACTATGCATTGCGTTCAAAATGATATGGCATTGATGTGAATAGATAAGCACAAATCAATTTCTTCAGGATTTATTTGTTACTTTTTAATTTTCTTTAAACAACCTGTACCTATACTATGTAGAAAATATTTATACTAAGTAAAAAAATATTAAATGCATTCTAAAGAATATTTCGTTGTGGATGTCTGTGTTTGTTTTTTTTAATAACAGGGCCTTGATCTGGCCTTGACCTGACATAAACTCCAGACACAAAAATACAGGAAGATGCGCTAGACCAACCATTCTCCACCAGGGTTCCTCCAAAGGTTGCTAGGGGTTCCTTGAGCTGTGGCCGATTGACCTTCTATCTTAAAGTGGTGTTCCGGCCAAAATTATACTTTTTAAATAAAAATACCCCTATAATACACAAGCTTAATGTATTCTAGTAAAGTTAGCCTGTAAACTAAGGTCTGTTTTGTTAGTTTATAGCAGTAGGTTGTTATTTTATAAACTTACAGCAGGCCGTGGCCATCTTAAGTGTGGGCATTTGAAGCCAGACTGTATTTCTTCCTGGATCTCATCCTTGCAGATCTCGCACATGCTCAGTGCAGCACAAGCAGTGTAATAGGTTTCAGGTCAGGTTTTCATAGCAACGACAGTGTCAGAGGAAGTTGCCGCCCCTTCCCAGAAGGCTTTGCAAACAGGAAATGATGTGATGGGCCACGGCCAGGGAGGAGGAAGTGAAAAATGAATACAGCAGATATACAGTAGGTGCTGAGAAAAAAATGTAAAAATATCCAATTCGTTTACAGTGCACAGTTTAGTGAGGGATGCTGAAGAGTTGTAAAAGTGGGTGGAACTCCACTTTAAGGTGTCTGCATAGTTCTGATGTCAATGCCACTTGATAGAGCCAGTTGCATGAAGCCAACAATCTTTTAAGCCATCTGTAGGGATTGCATTTTGACCACCACTGTAAGGGCTGCCTCATTTCACATGACCACAAATGTAAAGGGCATTTTGTTTCACTGACTACCAATGAATTGATTTTAGTAAGGGTTCCTCAAGACTAGAAAATTATTTCAAGGGTTCCTCTGGGGTAAAAAAGGTTGAGAAAGACTGCGCTAGACTAAAGAGTTCAAGATAATTTTATTGTTGGTAAAAAAAAAAAGTCCTAAAAAAACAACCAACACGCTTAAGGGCAACACCGCTCTCCCTTCATCAGGGCTCAACACAGGATAAAGCTTGGTGCTTAGCAAGTGCTGTCAAGTTGTGGCTCCATGTGGCATGTTCAATACTGGTTCTAGTATAGATCTGTGAAGTTAAAGTAATACTAAAGTCAATTTTTTTTTTGTGTAAAAATAACAAACGTTATACTTGCCTGCTCTGTTGCAGTGGTTTTGCACAAAGGAGCCCAGATCCTCCTCTTCTCGGGCCTGTTTTCAGCGCTCCTGGACCCTCCCTCCTGTTCAGTGCCCCCTACAGCAAGCAGCTTGCTATGGAGGCACCCGAGCTGAACCCCAGCTCCGTGTGTCCATTCAGACAGAGCCACGGCCCCTCACCGCTACTTCTCTCTCCTCATTGGCTCACTGATTGACAGCAGCGGGAGCCAATGGCGCTTTGCTGCTGTCTCAGCCAAAGAGGAGGGAGAGTCCCGGGCAGGTGAGTCTCTCGTGCTGCATCTGGATCTAGATGGGCTCAGGTAAGTATTAGGGGGGCTGAGGGGGGATGCTGTACACAGAAGGTTTTTTATCTTCAGAAGTCCATCAATTCCAAACAAACAACTTAATACACAGTGAAATACATACATTGCGGTGCTTTTACCTGCCAAAGGAGAGATTGCTAGGGCAAAGATGCCAGGGCTGTACAGCGTCAATGATTCTTATGGAGCTCTGACGTCAGTGGACGCAATAATACGCCCCAGTACTGCGGGTCAGTGGATGCAATAATATGCCCCAGTATTACAGGTCACTGGACGCAATAATATGCCCCGGTATTGCAGGTCAGTGGACGCAATAATACGCCCCAATATTGTGAGTCAGTGGATGCAATAATAACCCCCGATATTGCATGTTAGTGGACGCAATAATACGCCCTGGTATTGCAGGTCAGTGGATGCAATAATAGACCCTGATATTGTGTGTCAGTGGACGCATTAATAGCCCCCAACATTGGTGTCAGTGGACGCATTAATAGCCCTCAACATTGGTGACAGTGGATGCATTAATAACCCCCAACATTGGTGTCAGTGGACGCATTAATAGCCCCAACATTGGTGTCAGTGGATGCATTAATAACCCCCAACATTGGTGTCAGTGGACGCATTAATAGCCCCAACATTGGTGTCAGTGGATGCATTAATAGCCCCCAACATTGGTGTCAGTGGACGCATTAATAGCCCCCAACATTGGTGTCAGTGGATGCATTAATAGCCCCCAACATTGGTGTCAGTGGACGCATTAATAGCCCTCAACATTGGTGACAGTGGATGCATTAATAACCCCCAACATTGGTGTCAGTGGACGCATTAATAGCCCCCAACATTGGTGTCAGTGGATGCATTAATAACCCCCAACATTGGTGTCAGTGGACGCATTAATAGCCCAAAACATTGGTGTCAGTGGACGCATTAATAGCTCTCAACATTGGTGTCAGTGGACGCATTAATAACCCCCAACATTGGTGTCAGTGGACGTATTAATAGCCCTCAACATTGGTGTCAGTGGACGCATTAATAACCCCCAACATTGGTGTCAGTGGACGCGTTAATAACCCCCAACATCGGTGTCAGTGGACGCATTAATAGCTCTCAACATTGGTGTCAGTGGACGCATTAATAGCCCCCAACATTGGTGTCAGTGGACGCATTAATAGCCCCCAACATTGGTGTCAGTGGACGCATTAATAGCCCTCAACATTGGTGTCAGTGGATGCATTCATAACCCCCAACATTGGTGTCAGTGGACGCATTAATAGCCCCCAACATTGGTGTCAGTGGACGCATTAATAGCCCTCAACATTGGTGTCAGTGGATGCATTAATAACCCCCAACATTGGTGTCAGTGGACGCATTAATAACCCCCAACATTGGTGTCAGTGGACGCATTAATAACCCCCAACATTGGTGTCAGTGGACGCATTAATAACCCCCAACATTGGTGTCAGTGGACGCATTAATAGCCCTCAACATTGGTGTCAGTGGACGCATTAATAGCCCCCAACATTGGTGTCAGTGGATGCATTAATAGCCCCCAACATTGGTGTCAGTGGACGCATTAATAGCCCTCAACATTGGTGTCAGTGGATGCATTAATAACCCCCAAGATTGGTGTCAGTGGACGCATTAATAGGCCCTAACACTGGTGTCAGTGGATGCATTAATAACCCCCAAGATTGGTGTCAGTGGATGCATTAATAACCCCCAACATTGGTGTCAGTGGATGCATTAATAACCCCCAAGATTGGTGTCAGTGGACGCATTAATAACCCCCAATATTGGTGTCAGTGGACGCATTAATAGGCCCTAACACTGGTGTCAGTGGACGCATTAATAACCCCCAAGATTGGTGTCAGTGGACGCATTAATAACCCCCAACATTGGCGTCAGTGGATGCAATAACATCCACAGCATTGGTATTAATGCACGCAATGATAAATGCTCAGTATTGAAGTCAGTGGATGCAATAAAATTCTCCAGCATTGGTATCACTGAGTGCAACAACAACCCCCAGCAGTGATGTCAGTACTATTGGCAACTCTCCAGATAGCTGGTCTGTTTCAGTGAAAGTTAACCCCTGCCTACCTTGGTGGCAGTAAGAGTTAACCCCTCCCCTTGGATTGAAGATCACTGGCAGTGAAAGGTAACCCCCATAAGTGATCACTTACCCTTCACAGCTCCCGCACTGCTCTCTTTCCCTAGGATGGGATTTGCTTGTACTGTGAGTGCATTTTTTCTGCATTTCTATGTCTCTCAGGTGTGAAATCCACCCATCCATCTCCACCCCAATACATAAACCTAAAACTGTGAAAAATGTGTAAAGTCATCATAAATTATAAATCCAATGTCAAAAGCCGCTTCAAGTGCGCACCAGCTTCAGGCTGCATTTCTGTGCGTCTTTCCGGAACGCCAAGGTGTGAATGGGGCCACAGCGTTCCATCACCGGTGTACATATACACTTCTAACCGCCAGCATTGGTGCCAGTTGATGCAATTACAACCACCAGCATTGGTGCCAGTTAATACAATTGCAACTGCCAGCACTGGTACCAATGGATGCAATTACAAATGCCGGCATTGGTGCCAGTTGATGCAATTACAACTACCAGCATTGGTGCAAGTACATGCAATTACAACTACCAGCATTGGTGCAAGTACATGCAATTACAACCACCAGCATTGGTGCCAATGGATGCAATTACAACCCCCAGCATTGGTGCCAGTGGATGCAATTACAAACGCCAGCACTGGTGTCAGTGGATGCAATTACAACTGCCAGCATTGGTGCGAATGGATGCAATTACAACCCTCAGCATTGGTGCCAGTGGATGCAATTACAGCCACCAGCACTGGTGCCAGTGGATTCAAATACAACCCCCAGCACTGGTGCCAGTGGATGTATTTACAACCGCCAGCATCATGTCAGTGGATACAATTACAACCGCCAGCACTGGTGTCAGTGGAAGCAATTACAACCCCCAGCATTGGTGCCAGTGGATGCAATTACAAACGCCAGCACTGGTGTCAGTGGATGCAATTACAACTGCCAGCATTGGTGCGAATGGATGCAATTACAACCCTCAGCATCGGTGCCAGTGAATGCAATTACAACTGTCAGCATTGTGCCAGTGGATGCAATTACAACCGCCAGCATTGGTGCCAGTGGATGCAATTACAACCGCCAGCATTGGTGCCAGTGGATGCAATTACAACTGTCAGCATTGTGCCAGTGGATGCAATTACAACCGTCAGCATTGGTGCCAGTGGATGCAATTACAACTGTCAGCATTGTGCCAGTGGATGCAATTACAACCGTCAGCATTGTGCCAGTGGATGCAATTACAACCGTCAGCATTGGTGCCAGTGAATGCAATTACAACCGTCAGCATTGGTGCCAGTGGATGCAATTACAACCGCCAGCACTGGTGCCAGTGGATGCAATTACAACCCCCAGCATTGTGCCAGTGGATGCAATTACAACCGCCAGCATTGGTGCCAGTGGATGCAATTACAACCGCCAGCATTGGTGCCAGTGGATGCAATTACAACCGCCAGCATTGGTGCCAGTGGATGCAATTACAACCGCCAGCATTGGTGCCAGTGGATGTCAATGGATGCAATAATTTCCCCCAACACTGGTGTCAATGGACGCTCCCAACATTAGTATCACTGGGTGCAATCATAACCCCCAGCACTGATGTCCATACTGTTATCTCCCCTCGACACTGGCGGTCAGTGGCAGTGAAAATGAACCCTCCCTGCATCTGTGGTTAGCGGCAGTGACAGTTAACCCCTCTCTCTGCATTCCTAGTCACTGGCGGTGATTTACAAAACCCCCCTTCCCCTGCTGATAACTGACCGTGAAAGGTAACCCCCATTGGTGATCACTTACCCATCACAGCTCCCGCACCCCGCTCTCCCCAGGCGGGGATTTTGCTTGAACTGTGGGTGGTGCGTTTTTCCTGCGTTTCCATGTCTTCCAGGTGTGAATGGAGCCTGATACATATACCTAAAGCAGGGAAAAAAGAGTAAAGTGTTCAAAAAAATTAATTTAAATAAAAAGACTTTTAAAAAGCATGCAGCACGCCCAACCAGCCCCCCCCCCCCCTGCCCATGCTTTTATATTTTACAACAAAAAAAAACATGTATTCTATTGTGTTTGTGTGCATTAAAATGCACTTAATTGGGGTTTCATTTTGCATTTAACCGCTTTATGACCACCCACCGCACATTTACTGCAGCAGGACGGCCGCTCTGCACCAGATCACGTATAATGTACGTGATCCTAGTACGTGATCTGACACTTCCGGGTCTGCAGCGCCCCCTGCCAGCGACCACAGTGGAAGCCCCACCGCTGGACTTGATGTCCGCTAACTGTTTAGTACAGAGGGATAACATTGGTCGGCCTATGCAAACAAGGCAGATCGCCGTTCAGAAGGTAGGGAAGACATTGATCCTGTGTTTCTGCTAAGCAGGAACACAGACCTATGCCTTCCCTTTGGCTCAGTTCACACACTTCGCAACGCGCGAAGCTGTCACTCAAAAAAAGCTCCTGTTCCTTTAGGGTGGCAAGTGTCAGGCATTGCGATTTGCCGCAATTTATGGCACGACAATCACAGCAATATCGCGCCGTAATTGAGGCGCCATTAGGAAGTAATGGCATTGCAGAAGCGTCCTGCGATTTCCCGCGATTTCGATTCAGATCGCTCAGGTGTGAACGGAGCCTAAGTAGAAGAACCTCCCACACAGTGACACATTTCATTTTTACTGCTTGCCCTTCCTCCTCACACTTAGAGCCTAGTGCAGATGCGTTTCTCTTCAAACAATTATACAGTGGGGGGGAAGTGTTTTTTTGAAGCACGTGATTAGAGCCAGAGGCTCTAAAAGGGCTTCAAAAAAGGGTGGGCTTGGGGCACAGATCCCACCCAGTTTCTTCCCCGCCAATCAAGAGGCTGGTCGTGAGACCCGTATCCCCGATTGGCCAAAATCGTCAGGCAATCCTATTGGACACCTAGCGCTTAGGAGGAAGGGAGTGGAGACACACGGTGGAAGCCATGGAGGAAGCCGCTGGGGGAGCGGACACCGGAGCCGCTGCCCGCACCCCACCTCCCACCACTTAGATGGGGTCCGCCCGCCGTGCTGGAGGACACCAGAGCCGCTGCCCGCCCCTCGGCACCTAGATGAGGTCCGCCCGCCATGCTGGATGACACCAGAGCCGCTGCCCGCACCCTGCCTTCCACCACTTAAATGGGGTCCGCCCGTTGAGCTGGAGGACACGGAGCCCCTGCCGGTACCCTGGTTATCACCACCTAGAAGGGGTCCACCCGCCATACTGGAGGACACTGGAGCCGCTACCCGCACCCCACCGCCCGCCAACTAGATGGGGTCTGCCCGCCATGCTGGAGGACACTGGAGCCGCTGCCCGCACCCTGCCTCCCACCACCTAGATGGGGTCCACCCGCCATGCTGGAGGACACCGGAGCCGCTGCCCGCACCCTGCCTTCCACCACCTAAATGGGGTCCGCCCGTTGTGCTGGAGGACACCGAGCCGCTGCCCGTACCCTGGTTATCACCACCTAGATGGGGTCCGCCCGCCATGCTGGAGGACACTGGAGCTGCTGCCCGCACCCCGCCACCCGCCAACTAGATGGGGTCCACCCGCCGTGCTGAAAGACACCGGAGCCGCTGCCCGCACCCTGCCTCCCACCACCTAGATGGGGTCCACCCGCCATGCTGGAGGACACCAGAGCCGCTCTCCGCACCCCGCCACCTAGGTGAGGTCCGCCCGCAGGAGCCGCTGCCAGAACCCTGCCTCCCACCACCTAGATGGGTACCACCCGCCATGCTGGAGGACACCGGAGCCGCTCTCCGCACCCCGCCACCTAGGTGAGGTCCGCCCGCCGTGCTGGAGGACACAGGAGCCGCTGCCCGCACCCTGCCTCCCACCACCTAGATGGGGTCCACCCGCCATGCTGGAGGATACCAGAGCCGCTCTCCGCACCCTGCCACCTAGATGAGGTCTGCCCGCCGTGCTGGAGGACACGGGAGCCGCTGCCCGCCTCCCACCACCTAGATGTGGTCCACCCACCATGCTGGAGGACACCAGAGCCGCTGCCTGCACCCCGCCACCTAGATGGGGTCCGCCCGCCGCGCTGGAGGAAACATTTAAATTTTTAAAAATCTGATTTTTTTTTAATCGATTTTTATCCACTCTGTTTGCATTTAATAAATGGCTGCGCAAAATATTGTGCAATATTTATTCATGCTGAATAAACTAAATTATTAATGTATCTTAAATAGAAAACTATCTTTAGATAGATTTTTTTTTTTTTTACTCCAAAAGCACTTTATTTAAATAAATTTGGTAAAAATGAAAAAAAAAAAATCTGATTATCATCAAAAAAATCTAATTTAAATTTTTAAAAAAATCAGATTTTTTTTTAATTGATTTTTATCAATCCTGTTTGCATTTAACAAATGGCTGCGCAAATCTTGTGCAATAATTATTCATGCTAAATAAACTAAATTATTAATGCATCTTAAATAGAAAACTAACTTTAGATAGATTTTTTTTTACTCCAAAAGCATTTTATTGAAATAAAATTGATAGAAATGAAAAAAAAACCTGATTAACACAAAAAAAATCTGATTTAAATAAAAAAATGATTTTTTTTTAATCGATTTTTATCCACCCTGTTTGCATTTAATAAACGGCTGCGCAAATCTTGTGCAATATTTATTCATGCTGAATAAACTAAATTATTAATGCATCTTAAATAGAAAACTATCTTTAGATAGATTTTTTTTTACTCCAAAAGCATTTTATTAAAATAAATTTGATAAAAATGAAAAAAAAAACCTGATTAACATAAAAAAAATCTGATTTATATAAAAAAAATTATATATTTTTTTTATCGATTTTTATCCACCCTGTTTGCATTTAATAAACAGCTGCGCAAAATATTGTGCAATATTTATTCATGCTGAATAATCTAAATTATTCATGTATCTTAAATAGAAAACTATATTTAAATAGATTTTTTTTTTTACTCCAAAAGCATTTTGTTAAAATAAATTTGATACAAATGAAAAAAAAAATCTGATTAACATCAAAAAAATCTAATTTAAATTTAAAAAAATCAGATTTTTTTTAATTGATTTTTATCAATCCTGTTTGCATTTAACAAATGGCTGCGCAAATCTTGTGCAATATTTATTCATGCTAAATAAACTAGATTATTAATGCATCTTAAATAGAAAACTATCTTTAGATAGATTTTTTTTACTCCAAAAGCATTTTATTTAAATAAGTTTGATAAAAATGAAAAAAAAATCTGATTATCATCAAAAAAATCTAATTTAAATTATTTAAAAAATCAGATTTTTTTTTTTATCGATTTTTATCAATCCTGTTTGCATTTAACAAATGGCTGCACAAATATTGTGCAATATTTATTCATGCTAAATAAACTAAATTAATAATGCATCTTAAATAGAAAACTATCTTTAGATAGATTTTTTTTTACTCCAAAAGCATTTTATTAAAATAAATTTGATAAAAATGAAAAAAAAAAAAAACCTGATTAACATAAAAAAAATCTGATTTATATAAAAAAAATTATATTTTTTTTATCGATTTTTATCCACCCTGTTTGCATTTAATAAACGGCTGCGCAAAATATTGTGCAATATTTATTCATGCTGAATAAACTAAATTATTCATGTATCTTAAATAGAAAACTATATTTAGATAGATTTTTTTTTTTTACTCCAAAAGCATTTTGTTAAAATAAATGTGATACAAATGAAAAAAAAATCTGATTAACATAAAAAAAAATCTGATTTAAATTAAAAAAAAAATCTGATTTTTTTTTTTAATCAATTTTTATCCACCCTGTTTGCATTTAATAAACAGCTGCGCAAAATATTGTGCAATATTTATTCATGCTGAATAAACTAAACCAGACTTTTTTTTTTTTTTTAAATCAGATTTTTTTTTTTTTTAATCGATTTTCATCCATCTTGTTTGCATTGAATAAATGGATGCGCAAATATTGTTCATCAAAAGAAAAAAAATAAATTCAACAGCTTCCATTTTATTCTCCTGGGCCTCTGCTTTCAGAAAATATATCATATATGGGAGGTTAAAAGTCATTTCTAGCAAAAATAAATAAATGCAGATGTCAATTTTAATCCAGGCAGCAAAGGGTTAAATGTTTTTCCCTGCTGTGCCCAGCTCTGACCGTTGGAATCCTGATGACGTCATAGTATGTGTGTGTGCGTGCGTGTATAAACTAGGACGGGACAGGCAGTGTGTCAGTTCTGAGATACAGAGCTTAGTGTTTGTTTGTATTGGAGATAGTGTGATATACTATTGTACTTTACAAAGCGATTTTTAGAGGATATTCAGCGATTTTTGCAGATTTACTACATTTCAGTACGTATTTAATTTTCTATAAATAAATTTTCTTGTAAAATGATTCATTTCCCTTTTAGAACCCCAAATCATCCCCTGCCCTGTGTGTGTCCAACTGACCAAGACAATACACCTGCCTTTACACTGCTCCGCCCTTCTCCCCGCCCCACTGCTCCTCCATCGCCGCTCGGCTCCTCCCCCCCGCCTCCCTAATTGGAGCACTGGCAGGCAGCAAGGGTTGCCGGGGTGACGAAACGGCGCCAAACCCGGACCTCGCCGGCTATCGCGAGAACCAACTGACCTGAGGTTAACGCGCTGGGCGTACGTGATTCTGGTCTGTTGACTCTGGCCACGTACTGTTGCGCGTGACGTCGCAGACAAAAAAGAAAAGCGGGCGCCATTTTCTTCCATAGAGAGCCGTTGTCTTTTAGGAAAAATGTAAAATTCTTTGTCGTGTAATGAAAAGGAAAAAAAAAACAAACGTTTTTTTGCTTTTCAAACACAATTAAAAAATGTGAATTAAAAAAAAAAAATTAACCCCTTTCTGCCCAAACCAATTCTCACATACGTGTCAAAATCAACATTTGTTTTGCTCATAAAATGATTTAGACCCCCCCCCCCCCAGATAAGTTATATTGTTCTGTAATCAGGGACCCTAAAGAATATAATGGTGGCTGTCGCATTTTTTTTTTTTTTTTTTTATGTCACGGGACAGCGTTTAATCAAACGTTAATTTTAAGGGAAAAACAGAGACCCTAAAAGATATCATGGTGGCTGCTGCAAATTTTTTTTATGTCGCACGATATTTGCGCAGCCGTCTATCAAATGCAATTTTTTTTTTATATTTGATGACAAATCAGGTATTTTATTGTGTTTGTGTGAGGTAAAATCCAATAAAGTGGATTTTTTTTCTTAGAAATTATTTGCATTTAGTAAACGGCTGCGCAAATATTTGTGCGTCAAAAAAAAAAAATTAAACAGCCGCCATTTTATTTCCTCCCCCCCCCCCCGACCTCTGTGTTTAGAAAATATATCATGTTTGGGGTATTATAAGTAATTTCTAGCACAAAAAAAGGCAGATATTAACATGTATGAGAGAAATGTCAAAATTGTCCCAGGCAGCGAGGGGTTAAAAAAAAATTCCTGCAGTGTCCAGCCCTGATTGGCTGTTTTAAATTCTGTCGATGATGTCATAGTGTATGGTAGGTCAGAAAACAAATGCAGGGCAGGCAGTTTGCCATATCTCACAGAGAGAGCTCAGGATAAGACGTGTTTTTATCTGCTGGAGACAGTGTGATATACTATTTCAGTTTATAAACCGATTTTAGAGGAAATTCATATATTTTGGAGATTTTCTACATTCTAGTATGTATTTATTTCATTTTCTATAAGTCACCTCTCTTGTAAAATGATTCATGTTAGTTTTAGGACCCCAAACCACCCCTGTGTATAGACAACACACCTGCCTTGCAGAGCCATTATATACAGTGTATATATACAGTATCTCACAAAAGTGACAGATATCTGCTGATTCTTTTTTTTTTTTACTATCAAAGGAAAACTATCCTAAAATAGTAAAAAAGAAAAATCATTTTTCTTTTTTTTTTTGTTATTTAGCTGTATATCTCTTGCTATTACCATAATTTACCACCAAACAACAACCCAAAATAAATTCCCCTGCTCCTGACGATCGCAGCAATACCACAAATATTCAGTACTCGACGCTTATCAGCCGTTTCCATTGATTTCAATGGTAATGCTCTATTACAGTGGTCTTCAAACTGCGGCACGGGGGTGGCCAGATGGGGCCCCTTTCTTGCTTTTAGCCGACCCTTGGGGCACTATTTCATCCACTGATACCAATGAAGGGCACTCCCAATGACACAACTATGGGGCACAGTTCCTCCTAATGACTCCAACAATGGGGTCCTCCAATGATGGGGCACAAACCCTCCAAATGACACCATCAATGGGGCACAATTCCCCTTAAAGACACATGACATGGGGCACAGTTCTTCCCAATGACACCAACAATTGGGCCCAGTGACACCAATTATGGGGCACACTTCCTCTCACTGACACCAAAGCATTGTTTACCCCCGCTTATGACGGGAAATTTTCTACTCCTGATGGCCATGGTCCAGCCCCCCCCCTAAAGTCTAAAGGAGCATTGCTTCATTCTTCAAAATCAACACACGTGTCAATGAGCCTACATGTGTCTATCTAAAACGTAAAAAGTTTGGGCCCTTTAAACAAGGCTATTCACTAAAAACACTTATGTACTTTGTGTAGAGTTTATCTGCATTGTTAGAGGGATTTTAGTAGAATGTTAATCTTACATTTTTCTCTTATTTCATCCACAGGAAAAGCATAAAAACTACTTTTCAAGATGTTGAGAAGGACTTTCGAGAGAGCTGTGAAATCAGCCTTTTCACTGCTACACACGTAAGTTAGAAATTAATTTTGGGTAAGATGGGAAATGTTAGGGGCCATTTTATAACGATGAACAGATATCCACATTTTGCGGTCCATTCATAAAATGCAGACCACGGTGTGAATCCTGCGATGCCCCATGGAGTTCTTTCTGCCCCCCAGCAAAAAATCAAAAGTAAGCAGCTACACATACTGTAGCTGCTGACTTTTAATATTAGGACATTTAGCTGTCCTGGAATCCAGGGATGTCGGCACCCCAGCCAATGTTTCCATCGGCTCTCGGGTGCTGCCGCTGCCATTCGTGAAGCACCCAGCGCTTTCTGAATGGCCTGGTGTTCTGCCAAAAACTCAGACTCGCTAAAATCTCCAACCACGTCACTTCCGGCGACTCTCCAGCAGCAATAATTGGAGATTTTGAGTTGGCTATTTTCGCAGAACACCAGGAATGTGTGCACCAGTGGCAGCCCGTCCATATGGGGCGCCGCCCCCCTAATCCATGCGCACAGCCCCTAATCTACATGCAGGCCGCACGTAGGGTTGCCACCTTTTCTTCAAGTCAAACCCGAACATTTTAGAGGCGCACGCCAATTTTTTTTTATATTATAAACTATACATATATTTTGCTATTAAATAACATTTCTAATCATATGAAGTTAATAACAAGAGTCCCCCTTTACATCAGAGTTCCCCTTTTACATCTGAACTCGCAGAGTTCCCTTACACTGTAAGGGGGGACTCTGCAGACTCTGATGTAAGGGAGAACTCTGGGGACTCTGACATAAGGGATGCTCTGGGAACCCTGATTTAAGGGGGAACACTGATAACTCTGATGTATGGAGAAGACTCTGATGTAGGGGGGAACACTGTGGCCTCTGGTGTAAAGGGGAAATCTGATGTCAGGGGTGCTCTGAGAACCCTGATTTGCCTTAGTGTACTCACTCAGAGGCATAAGAGAGAAGAGGGAGACTTCAGTCACAGACAGGGATGGATGGTGAGCTCACTCACCCCTTCGCAGTAAGCACCTCTCATCCAGATGTATCTGAGGCTGGTGGATTCAAATTTCCAGGCCCAACTTTCCTTTTCTGAGGCACAGCGCCGGGGATTGGAGCGTGGGCAGACACAGAGGGGTAGGGGTGTGTGGGGGGGGACGACAGGTGCAGATTGCTCCCTCTCTCCTCTCCCGTATGTGTGTGTGTTTGGGGGGGGGGTGTTAGTGCTGGCTTTGGGCAGTGTGAAGGGGAGTGTAACAGACACTCTCAGCTTAGACAACTGCAGCAAGCAACCCTGCTGGGAAGCCATAGTCCAGTCTAAATAATGTGTCCGGGTTTCAGGCAGTCTGAAACTCGGACGCATGATTCCAAACCCGAACCGTCCGGGTGAATCCTGGACAGGTGGCAACCCTAGCCGAACGTCCCAGTGATCATACTGGAAGTGGGGACAGGTACCTGTCAAAAACAGTTACCCACTCCCCACGAAAGGTGCCAAATGTGGCACCGGAGGGGGAGGAGGAGTAAGATAAGCGGAGCGTCCGCTTTCGGGTGGAACTCTGCTTTAATGAAGTAGGGAAAGCTCCATGATTGGAAAAGAGACAGTCGTGTGACTTTGATTGGTCACACGGTCAGGCTCCCCTCCTAAATTTTCTTTATATTCATTCATGCAGAAGAGTAGCATCCCCGACCCCCATACAACCTCTGTACCTACGTTCCCTCACAGATTCTTGACCACTGGGGCTGAGGTCGGCTTTGACAATGACCTGGGAGCGGCAAAGTCACTTCCTTAGTCAAGTGACCGTGCCTAGGCCAAGTGATTGGCTGCTGGGCCTGGGTACTATCGCAGGTGGCATGCTCCTCCATGTTAGGAAGTGGCAGGTACTCTTGCCAGCAGGGAGCTATGAGGGAACACAGATAAGGCAAGTACATCAGGTCGGGGACGCCCTTTTCAGAGACACTGTCACTTTTCTCTTCATGAGCAAATTAATTGCCGGATATTATTAAACGTGCACTTAGCTGGCCCAGCCCAGTAGCCCAGGCTCAGAAAGGCCTCATACACGGATGTTTAGTACCTCATAGGTCCCTGGGGTATAACATTCCTGGAGCTTTCCTGTGCCTGGGGAGCCACAGGTGGTGTGTACAGCCGGACATACAAGTGAATGGCTGTACCCGGCTGTATTGGTGCATGAGAATACCCCTGTGCATGAGGCTAAATTGTCTTTCTTTGCTTCTAATGACAAAAATAATCAATTTTTTTTATTTCTCTTCCAACAGTCCGAAACAACCGGAGAAAATAGATGCGTTTGGACGTCGTGTCTGTCGCACTCTATATGAACAGGAACAGGAAGACAGGCGAAGGAGAGTTAACGAATGGTGGTAAGTACACATTCTTCCTTGTATACAAGTCTTAGATTGTATGGAAAACAGAACCTAGATCTTACTTCTATTCTCTTTGTCATTGTCAACAGGAGGATTGTCAAGGCAGTAAAAAAGAAAGAGGAGAGGGAAGAAGCCTTAAGAGCTGCCGAACAAAATGAAGAGAAGGAAAAAGCAGAAGAGGAAAAGAAAGCCATGAGAGAGGCAGAAAAGGAAAGGAGAGCCGAGGAGAGGCGGTAAGTAGACTTTCTTCCTTGTAAGCAAGCTTTATATTGTATGTAAAATGTATGTGAAAGAGTTAGAACCCCTGCAAGTTTTTATTGCGGACTGTGTCCCCACTGGAAAGATTTGACCTCTCTAGCTGTCCTGGTGACCTCCGTCTCTGGTACAGAAAGTGATGGGAAATCCAATATTTTTGAGCTATCCCAGGATCAGAAGGTGAAGGGAAATCTTTCAATGGGCATATCTGTTCTGGTGACACCTGTCTAAGGTGGCAGCATGATTTGAAGCCCAGGGGCTGATCGTAGAAGCAACTGGCTTACTACTAAAGCTGCTAAGACCCGCAGGCACCACTGAGATCAGCTGTTGTTTTACAATGGCGCTGGGGCAGCTCTGGGACAAACAGTCGCTGCGTCGGCAGCAATCGGGACTCAAGAAGAAAAAAAACTATTTGTATAGAACTTTAAAGGGATTATATAATGGTCTAAATATTTACCTTAAAGTGGTTGTAAAGGTTCAATTTTTTTTTTTTTTTTTTAAATAACAAACATGTTATACTTACCTCCACTGTGCAGTTCGCTTTGCACAGAGTGGCCCCCGATCCTGCTGTTCTGGGGTCCCACGGCGGCTGTCTCGGCTCCTCCCCACTAAAGCTAACCCCGTCTGGGAAGCGCTCCCCCTGGGGGGTTAGCTTGCGGGCACGCTCCCGAGTCCTGTATCCGGCGTCCATAAGCAGCCAACTACAGGACTCGGCCCCGCCCCCTGGCCCTCGCATCATTGGAGTTGATTGACAGCAGCGCGAGCCAATGGCTGCGCTGCTATTAATCTATCCAATGAAGAGCTGAGAACAGGCGAGAAGACCGGGCAGACATCAGCCGTGGGACTTTCGAGGGCTCAGGTAAGTAAACGGGGGGGGGGGCCTGCAATCGCTGAATGTTTTTTTACCTTAATGCATAGGAGGCATTAAGGTGAAAAAAAACATGTACCTTTACAACCCCTTTAACCCTGTTTTAAGTCTTTATTTGAAATGCAAAGATTTGATATAACGCAGGCCATATATTAACTAATTTTGTGGTTGAAGGAAAGAAAACTGGTTGATTCACCCATCAACACATTCAGTATATCAACACATTCTATTGTATTCTGACAGTGGAAGGTTTCCCAGCCGTCAGAATACAATGATCGTTGCTTGTGATCACATGAAAACAATTGGACAGGCTGGTTGTACTCGATCGATGGACTGACTTCAGTACAACCAGCCTGCCCATACATGGATCAAAATTTAACCAGTTCCTGCTAAACCAAATTTCGATCCGTCTTTGGCCAGCTTTATTTGTAAAAAAAAAAAAAAATGTGAGTTAAAAAACATTTAAAACAAAATAAACCCATAACCATTATATTTCCCTTTAAATATATATTGTATTTTTATGTGATGCTTTTTACAATTCTGATCTTACTTATCTCTTTTTATTTTGTCAACAGGATGATCGCCAGCAAAATACAGAAACGATTCAAGAGGCAGATGGCGATGTACAAAACTGGCATGCCGCGTTTCTTACCAACACTGGAACCGTAAGTTGGAAATTCACTTTGAATAAGATGGGAGTTTGGGGGAGGGGCTAAGTCATTGAGGCCGCTTTTTAAATAGGAATAGATATCCGCATTTAACAGCCCATTCGTAAAATGTTGGCCACTGTGTAGAGCCTGCGATGCCCCATGAAGTGCTCTCTGCTTAATGCAGCAGGGAGAGCTTCATGACTGGAATAGAAGAGTCACGTGACTTTAATAGGTCATATAAATAGTTTTCCCTGCACTCTTTCCCAGCCTCTTGCTCCTCCACAGCTGGCACTATACTAGGCTGTTGATGACCTGGGGAGTGGTGATGACACTTTCCCAGTATCAAATGATTGGCTACTAGACTCAAGTATATTGCCAAGGGAGCAGCAGTGTTCATTTTGGCAGCAAATTTTGATTTAGTTTTAGTCTTAGGACTAAAATGGCATTTTACTTTTAGCCCCATTTTGGTCTTCTGTAATTGTTTTAGTTTTAGTTGTGTTTAGTCGACTAAATCTCCAGTACGTTTTAGTCGACCAAAATGTCCTACATTTTAGTCGACTAAAATCTCCAGTACATTTTAGTCGACTAAAATCTAATGGGTGTAATTTAATTGTAATGCATTAGTAAACATTTCTCTACAATTTCCAAATTAATTATATACTGCTGGAGTGAAAAATCTAATAGGTTATTAATGTATTGAGGTATGAACATGCATTACAGACCAGTGTTAATTTTGAAGTCAAATTTCAATGTAGTTTTAGTTAGTCTTTTGACTAAAATGGCATTTTAGTTTTAGTCGTATTTTAGTCATCTCAGTTGTTTTAGCTTTAGTCGTATTTTAGTCGACTAAAATAGTATTAATTTAGTCGACTAAAATGTTTTAGTCGACAAAATTAACACTGGGGAGCAGGTGACATGCTACCTCCATATCCATTAGTGGTGGGTATTCTTGCCAGCTCTTGAGCCAGGCAGTGATTGAGAAAAGAAAATTGGTGTTAAATGCATTGGTGGATATTAATATAAGGGCACCTTGATGACCCAGCCCAGCGGCCCAGGCTTAGAAATTGTTTTTTATTGCTTCCAATCACAAAAATGGGTGACTGATCTTTTTTCTTTCTCTTACAGCATTCCAGAGTTTAAAATAATGGAGGAATTTTCACAATATGAGGTCTTCGGGAGCCACAAGTTGCTTATTGTGAACAGCAAGACAACAATGAACTTCCGCCAGGTAAGTGACCTTTATACTTCTTACTTAGTTTCACAGTTTTGAAAAACAGTAGATGTTTTGGTCCAGAGGAGTGGGGGGAAAATTGGGGTGCTTTCTAATAAAGAGTCAGATTCCTTACTGACCACATGTTAGCGGGTGCAGATTTTTTCTGGATCAAACTACCGTATATACTCAAGTATAAGCCGTCCCGAATATAAGCCGAGGCACCTAATTTTACCACAAAAAACTGGGAAAACTTATTGACTCGAGTATAAGCCTAGGGTGAGAAATGCGCAGCTACTGTAAGTGGAAAAGAGGGTCAACAATGCCCATTTGCAGCCTCGCTGTGCCCATTTGCATGCTTCACTGTGCCCATTTGCAGCCATAGGTCCCCCAAACTTCAAACTCAGTAGTTAAGGGTTCCTAGATGCCCCCTAGCTGCAGCCAAAATTTGGGGTCTCTGGACCCAAAGGGCCCCGAAATGACATTGCTGCAGATGGACACAGTTGACTGAATTTGGGGCCCCGTATCTCGGGGCCACTTGGTGCTAGGAACCCCAAAATCGGTGTGCAAACCCAGTGGAACTAGCACTACAACATATCTAGCTGGGGTTCCTTGCACCAAGTGGCCCTGAGATACGAGGCCCCAAAGTCGGTTCGGAAAATGTCAAGCACTTTTCTGCAGCAGAGAATGACACTTTCTGAACCAACTTTGGGGCCCCGTATTTCAGGATCACTTGGTGCTAGAAACCCCAGCTTGGATATGTTGTAGTTCTAGTTCCACTGGGTGTGCACACCAAATTTGGGGTTCCTAACACCAAGTGGCCCGGAGATACAAGGCCCCAAAATCGGTTTGGAAAATGTCAAGCACTTTTCTGCAGCAGAGAATGACACTTTCTGAACCAAATTTTGGGCCCTGTATCTCAGGGCCACTTGGTGCTAGGAACCCCAGCTTTGGATATGTTGTAGTTCTAGTTCCACTGGGTGTGCACACCAAATCTGGGGTTCCCATCACCAAGTGGCCCCAAGATACAGGGCCCCAAAATCAGTTCAAAAGATGTCATTCTCTGCTGCAGAAAAGTGCTTGACTCCAGTATAAGCCGAGGGGGGCATTTTCAGCACAGAAAAATGTGCTGAAAAACTCGGCTTATACTCGAGTATATACAGTATTTACATTTCAGCTCAGCCAAGTAATGGGGAAATTTTTATTTTTTGGATAGTGTTGGTAAGGGGTTAGATGCTTGGACAAGTTTTTACTGCAGTCTGTGTCTTTACTGGGGAGATTCACACCTTTATTAGTACTGATGACCACTGTCACTGAAACAGAAAAAATCCCAAATTTAAGCCAAACTTCAGACTGCTTTTAAATGTATTTATGCAATGATGACATCTCCCCCCCCCCCCCACTGTGATGTAGACATGACATGACCAGTCTGATTTTGGAATCTAATCAAAGGCGCAAATGCCTGAAGGCCGGTCAGGTCATGTCTGCAGATTCGGTGTCCCTCTAATACCTATAGTGAACTTGATTCATCATCAGTTTGATGCAGGTCGTGAAATTTTCTAATACACCTTCCCCATATAGCACGATTCTCAGAGGAAACCCTTTTTTTTTTTGGGTTGGTCATTCACTTCCAAGGGCTGCCAGTCCTGTCCGCACAATCGGAGCTCCTTTATAGTGTGACCACAGACATGAAGGCTTAGCCAGGCATGGGCTTGGATAAACTTTCCTGCTTATGTGATTAGATGGGGAAGAAGGGGGAGGAGTTCCGCAGAGCTGGCATCAAACTATAAATTGCCTCAGATTGATTAATTAGTATTATGAACCTGACAATAGACTACACGGGGTGACCTTGTGAAATTGTCAGATAGTGGAAGAATAACGGGAGGCGTCCACTCACTTCATCTACTGAATGAACTTGAAGTGAGAGGAACCTCCCCATGCAGGACACTGACAATACAAACCTAAAACATGTCATCTTTTCCCCATTCTATTGACATGTGAAGGATAGAGCTTTTCATTTTGTTCTGCTTTAAACCTGGACTTCAACTTACTTTTTGTTTTATTTATCTATTTTTATTGTGTAGCTGAGAGAAAAGGAGAAGAAGTGGAAGGAGGAGGAACAGAGGAAATTTAAAAAGAAGTGGGAGATATGGAATCAGGAAAAAGAGAGGACACAAGAGAATGCAGCAGCTTTTGTCCGCAAAATAATGATGGATTTTGAAAAGAAGAATAAGGAGAATGAGCAAAGACTAATGCAGGAAAAAGAGCACAAGAAGAAAGTTAAGGTGATAAACAAGAAGCTGAAGAAGCACATGAAGGAAGAGTTGAAGGCCATGAAGAAAGGGACATTGACACAGCTGCAAGCAAACAGATTGAAAAACCACTACCGGCAGTTAGAACTGGACTATGAAGAAAAGAAAGAGAGGAAAAGACAGAAGCTGTTGAAGAAACAGCAGGAGAAAAACGCAAAGAAGCAAAAGGAAAAAACGTAAGTAAAAAACTCACTTTGGTCAAGATAGGATCTTGGGGAGTGCTAAGTCGTTGGGGCCACTTTATAAATAAGATCAGATATCCACATTGAACAGCCCATTCATAAAATGTTTACCACTGCATGGAGCATGCGATGCACCGCAAAGTTCTCTCTCGCTAATGCAACAGAGAGAGCTCCATGATTAAAATAGACCTGGTTATGTGACTTTAATAGGCCATATAAATAGGCTTCCCTGCCAAATATTTTTTTTTTTTTTACATTCTTCAATGTGAATGTGGTGGTTATTCTTGCCGGGCCATAAGCCAGGCAGTGATTAATAAATTGGTGCTGAATGCATTGGTGGATATTAAAAATAAGTGCACCTTGGTGGCCCAGCCCAGCAACCCAAGCTTACAAATTGTTTTTTCTTGCTCCTATTAACAAAAACTTGAGAAAAATAATCTTTTTTTTTATTCCTCTTACAGCATTGATGAGGACCACGTGGAAGTTCCTGGTTCTCGTCACAGTGGCGCACAGACAGGCATCAGGATCGACTTGCAGCTCCACGGCCTGGCACCGAGCAAAGTAAGTGATCTCTATACTAAGATATATTTACATAGTCTCACAGTTTATCCCACTGAAAGAGACAAAGATAATAAATAAAAAACCTTGGAAACGTTTTAGTCCTTTTCCCACTCTATTCAAATCGAACAGAAAAAAGATTTGGGTGGAGCTCCACTTTAAAGTCTGTACTTCAACTTACCAATTTTTTCTTTTTTTCTTTATAGGATTATTTGGAAAAGGTAGAAGAGGAAAGGAGTGCTGAGGAGAGGGAAGAAGAGGAAAGGCGTGCCAAAGAGAGGGAAGAAGAGGAAAGGCGTGCCGAGGAGAGGGAAGAAGAGGAAAGGCATGCCAAGGAGAGGAAAGAAGAGGAAAGGCGTGACGAGGAGAGGAAAGAAGAGGAAAGTATAGTTGAGGTAAGTGCCCTTTATACTTCTTACATAGTTTCACAGTTTATGCAGCTGAATAGAACAGAACTGTCTGGTTCAATCTGTTGAAAAACAGATGTTTTGGTCCAGAAGAAGGCGAAAAAAGTGAAGGGGGTGGATTTTGTCTCATAAAGAGAGACAGATTCCTTACTGACCACACGTAGGCAGTTGAAGCAGTTCCTTGGATGAAACTATTTCCATTTCAGCTTAATCATCCAAGTAATGAGCAACACAATTTTTTTTTTTTTTTTTGGATAGAGTGGGCAAGGGTTATATCCTTTGACAAGTTTTTCCTCACAATCTGTGTTTCCCCGCTGTGGGGGTTCACCCCTTTTTTAATCCTGGTGACCATTGTCATCGAAACAGAAGAAATCCCAAATCTTAATAGCGAGGGGTGAGGAATTCTCACCCCTTTTTTAATCCTGGTGACCATTGTCATCGAAACAGAAGAAATCCCAAATCTTAATATCGAGGGGTGAGGGATAAAGCCAAACTCTGGGCCTCTTTTAAATGTACCTATGCACTGATCCCAAACAATGCTTAGTGATGTAGACATGAACGTTCAGATTTAGGAATCTGACCAAGGATGCAAATGGCAGAAGGCGGTCAGGTCACGTCTGCAGATCCGGTGGCCCTATATCTATAGTGAAATTGATTTGTCATCAGTTTGATGCAGGTCGTGAAATATTCTAATACACCTTCCAAAAAAAGCATGATTCTCAGAGGAAACCTTTTTTATTGGGTTGGTCATTCACTTCCAGGAGCTGCTGGTCCTGTCCGCACAATCGGAGCTCCTTTATAGTGTGACCACAGGCATGAACGCTTAGCCAGGCATGGGCTTGGATAAACCTTCCTGCTCTTGGGATTGAATGGGGAAGAAGGGGGAGGAGTTCCGCAGAGCTGGCATCAAACCATAAACTGCCTCAGATTAATGAATTAGTATTATGAACCTGACAATAGACTACACAGGGTGACCTGATGACATTGTCAGAGAGTGGAGGAATAACGGGAGGTGTCCACTCACTACATCACCTACTCAATGAATAGGAAGTGAGGGGAACCTCCCCATACAGGACACTGACAATACAAACCTAAAACATGTAACTTTTTCCCCATTCTATTGATATGTGAAGGATAGAGCTTTTAATTTTGTTCTGCTTTAAACCTGGACTTCAACTTACCGTCTTTTTGTTTTATTTATCTATTTTTATTGTGTAGATGAGACAAAAGATGATTAATATTAGGAAGGCGGAACAGTTGGAATTGACAAGGGATATGCAATGGCAGGAGCTGGCAGAACAGAGGAGACGGGAGAAAGCAGCAGCTTTTATGTGCAAAACAATGGAGGAATTTGAAAAGAAGCAGAACGAGAAAGAGGGAAGACTAAAGAAGGAAAAAGAGCACAAGGAGAAAATTAAGGTGATAAACAAGAAGCTGAAGAAGCGGCTGAAGAAAGAGTGGAAGGCCAGAGAGAACGGGACATTGACATGGCGGCAATTAGAAATGGAATATGAAGAGAAGAAAGAGAGGGAGAGACAGAAGCTGTTGATGAAACAGCAGAAGAAAAACGGAAAGGAGCAAGAGGAAAAAACGTACGTAAAAAAACTCACTTTGGTAAAGAGGGAGGAGTGCTAAGTCGTTGGGGCCACTTTATAAATAAGATCAGATATCCACATTGAACAGCCCATTTATAAAATGTTTGCCACTGCATGGAGTTTGCGATGCACCGCAAAGTTCTCTCTCGCTAATGCAACAGAGAGAGCTCCATGATTAAAATAGACCCAGTCATGTGACTTTATAATAGGCCATATAAATAAAAAGGCCTCCCTGCCAATTTTTTTTTTTTTTTTTTACACCCTTCCAATGCGAATGTGGCGGTTATTCTTGCTGGGCCATAAGCCAGGCAGTGATTAATAAAATAAAATGAATGCATTGGTGGATATTAAAATAAGTGCACCTTGGTGGCCCAGCCCAGCAGCCCAAGCTTAGAAATTTTTCTTGCTCCTTTTAACAAAAACTTGAGAAAAATAATCTTTTTTTTAATTTCTTTTACAGCATTGATGAGGACCACGTGGAAGTTCCTGGTTCTCGTGACAGTGGCACACAGACAGACATCAGAATCTACTTGCAGCTCCATGGCCCGGCACCGAGCAAAGTAAGTGACCTCTATACTAAGATATATTTACATAGTTAAATGTAATAGTCTCACAGTTTATTCCACTGAAAGAGACAAAGATAATAAATAAAAAGCCTTGGAAACATTTTAGTCCTTTTCCCACTCTATTCAAATCGAACAGAAAAAAAGATTTGGGTGGAGCTCCACTTTAAAGTCTGTACTTCAACTTACCAATTTTTTTTTTTCTTTATAGGATTATTTGGAAATGATAGAAGAGGAAAGGAGTGCCGAGGAGAGGGAAGATGAGGAAAGGAGTGCCAAGGAGAGAGAAGAAGAGGAAAGGAGTGCCGAGGAGAGGGAAGATGAGGAAAGGAGTGCTGAGGAGAGGAAAGAAGAGGAAAGGAGTCCTGAGGAGAGGAAAGAAGAGGAAAGGAGTGCCGGGGAGAGGGAAGAAGAGGAAAGGAGTGCTGAGGAGAGGGAAGAAGAGGAAAGGAGTGCTGAGGAGAGGAAAGAAGAGGAAAGGAGTCCTGAGCTGAGAGAAGAAGAGGAAAGGAGTGCCGGGGAGAGGGAAGAAGAGGAAAGGAGTGCAGAGGAGAGGGAAGATGAGGAAAGGAGTGCCAAGGAGAGGGAAGAAGAGGAAAGGAGTGCCGAGGAGAGTGAAGAAGAGGAAAGGAGT
The DNA here is from genome assembly GCF_042186555.1 of Aquarana catesbeiana. Taxonomy (NCBI): domain Eukaryota; kingdom Metazoa; phylum Chordata; class Amphibia; order Anura; family Ranidae; genus Aquarana; species Aquarana catesbeiana. The sequence goes on from NC_133336.1 coordinate 186,783,264, forward strand.
GCCGAGGAGAGGGAAGAAAAGGAAAGGGAAGCTGAGGTAAGTGCCCTTTACAGTTCTTACATAGTTTCACAGTTTATGCAGCTGAAAAGAACAGACATCTGTCTAGTTCAATCTGTTGAAAAACAGATGTTTTGGTCCAGAGAAAGGCAATAAAAGTGAAGGGGGATTGATTTTGTCTCATAAAGAGAGACAGATTCCTTACTGACCACATGTAGGCAGTTGAAGCAATTCCTTGGATCAAACTATTTTCCTTTCAGCTTAATCACCCAAGTAATAAGCAACACATTTTTTTTTTGGATAGAGTGGGCAAGGGTTATATCCTCTCACAGTCTGTGTCCTTGCTGGGGGGGGGGGGGGGGGGTATTCACCCCTTTAATAGTCCTGGTGACCACTGTCATCGAAACAGAAGAAATCCCAAATCTTTACATTTTCATAATAGCGAGGGGTGAGGGATAAAGCCAAACTCTGGGCCTCTTTTAAATGTACCTATGCACTGATCCCAAACAATGCTTAGTGATGTAGATATGACTGTTCAGATTTAGGAATCTGACCAAGGATGCAAATGGCAGAAGGCGGTCAGGTCACGTCTGCAGATCCGGTGGCCCTATATCTATAGGGAAATTGATTTGTCATCAGTTTGATGCAGTTCATGAAATATTCTAATACACCTTCCCAAATAGCATGATTTTCAGAGGAAACCTTATTTATTGGGTTGGTCATTCACTTCCAAGAGCTGCTGGTCCTGTCCGCACAATCGGAGCCCCTTTATAGTGTGACCACAGGCATGAACGCTTAGCCAGGCATGGTCTTGGATAAACTTTCCTGCTCTTGTGATTGAATGGGGAAGAAGGGGGAGGAGTTCTGCAGAGCTGGCATCAAACCATAAACTGCCTCAGATTGATGAATTAGTATTATGAACATACAAATAGACTACACGGGGTGACCTGATGACATTGTCAGATAGTGGAGGAATAACGGGAGGCGTCCACTCACTACATCACCTACTCAATGAATAGGAAGTGAGGGGAACCTCCCCATACAGGACACTGACAAGAAAATCCTTGTAAAATATGTAACCTCTTCCCCACTCAAAGCATGAAGAATATATTTTTTAAATTTTGTTACACTTTAAAACCTGGATTTTAACTTTCTGTCTTTTTTTTCTTTATTGTCATTATGTAGAAGGAAATGAGGAAGGAAGAGGAGGACCAGAAGAAGGGGGAGGTGAAACACAAGAAGATAAAGAAAGATGAGAAGAGAAAGAGAAAGGAGGAAAAGAAAAAAGAGAAGGAATTAAAACATCTTATGAAGTTGAGAGGCATACCGAAATGTGAAGAAGCAAGAAACAATCGCCAAAGAGAGTTGGTGGAGGACATTGCTTTTGTTGTAGACCTACAGTTTGAAATGAGGAAAGAGATGAAGAGAATTAAACATATGCCGAACAAGTATAAGATACAGAGAAAGGAGGAAGAGAAAAAAGAGGAGGAGAGAAAGAAGCAGATGATGATAAGAGAAGAAGAAGAGAAGGAAATGAAGAATAGGTGCAAGCAGTTCCTTGCCTATTTTAATAAGAGAGGAGAAATGAGAAAGAAGGAAGAGAAAAAAGAGAAGGAAAAAAACAAGAAGATGGAGAAAGAAGAGAAGTGAAAAAGAAAGGTGGAAAAGGAAAGACTGAAGGAGGTAAAATATCTGATGAAGTTGAGGGGCATACCGAAACGTGAAGGAGCAAGGAGCAGGAGGCAAAGAGAGTTGGTGAAACACATGTTCATTGCCGGGGGATGAAACATGTGTCAGGAAAATAAGGCTTGAGGAATGCCAAGCACTGCACAAGAGGAGAAAGCCAGAGGAAAGAAAAGAAAGGACCACTCAGATGATTCTTCACTGCAACCTCATCAGTTCCCATCACTGCAGCCTCATCAGCGCACATCAGTGCCACCTTATCAGTGCAGCCTCATCAGAGCACATCAGTGCCCATCACTGCCGCCTTATTTAGTGTACATCAGTGTAGGATCATCAGTGCAGCTTTTCAGTGCCCAGTGGCGGAACTACCAGGGTCGCAATGGTCACACTTGTGACCGGGCCCTGGCGTTTCACCACTGTCGGGGGGGCCCCAGCGGGCTCTGAGCTGAGAGCGTCTGTCTCATAAAGCCCAGAGCCTGCACTGACAGTTCCTCCTCCCTCGGACTGATGGGAGAGGAGAGAGACATGTTGCTCCTTCTCCCGACCCTCTCCTCCTGTGTGCACCGTGTGAAGTGTGAAGCTAAGCAGCTGAATGTGATAATTTAGCTGCTGAGTTTCACACTTCCCACGGTGCACACAGGAGGAGAGGGTCGGGAGGAGGAGCAGATCGGCTTTCACCTCTCCCATCCATGCGAGGGAGTCGGGGGGGGAACTGTCAGTGCAGGCTCTGGGCTGTATGATAGAGAGACGCTCATAGCTCAGAGTTCTGCTGAGTTGGTACTGATAGACAGCACTGATGGGCACCAATAGGCAGCATTGATGAGCACTTATAGCTGCCAATGATAACGGCATTGATGAGCACCGATAGTCAGCATTGTTGGGCATTGGGGGCCCTGAGGGCTCTAGTTATGCCTCTGTCACTGCCGCCTCATCAGTGCAGCCTCATCAGTGTCCATCAGTACAGCCTCATTAGTGCAGCCCCATCAGTGCCCATCACTACAACCTCATCAGCGCACATCAGTGCAGCCTCATCAGTGCCCATCAGCGCCGCCTCGTCAATGCAGCCTCATCAATGCCCATCAGTGCAGCTTCATCAGTGCCTATCAGTGCAACCTCATAAGTGTCCAGTAGTGCAGCCTCATCAGTGCCAAACACTACAACCTCATCTAGTGTAAATCAGTGTAGCAACATCAGTGCGTCTTTTCAGTGCCCAGTGGCGGAACTACCAGGGTCGCAAAGGTTACACTTGCGACCGGGCCCTGGCGTTTCACCACTGTCGGGCGGCCCCAGCAGGCTCTGAGCTGAGAGCGACTGTCTAATAAAGCCTAGAGCCTGCACTGACAGTTCCTCCTCCCTCGCACTGATGGGAGAGGAGAGAGACGATCTGCTCCTTCTCCTCCCGACCCTCTCCTTCTGTGTGCACCGTGGGAAGTGTGAAGCTAAGCAGCTGAATTTGATAATTTAGCTGCTGGATTTCACGCTTCCCATGGCGCACACAAGAGGAGGGGGTTGGGAGGAGAAGGAGCAGATCGGGCTCTTGCCTCTCCCATCCGTGCGAGGGAGTCGGGGGGGGAACTGTCAGTGCAGGCTCTGGGCTGTATGAGAGAGAGACACTCATAGCTCAGAGTTCTGCTGAGTTGGCACTGATAGGCAGCACTGATGGGCACCGATAGGCAGCATTGATGAGCACTTATAGCTGCCAATGATAGCGGCATTGATGAGCACCGATAGTCAGCATTGTTGGGCATTGGGGGCCCTGAAGGCTCTAGTTATGCCTCTGTCACTGCCCCCTCATCAGTGTCCATCAGTGCAGCCCCATCAGTGCTCATCACTACAACCTCATCAGTGCACATCAGTGCAGCCTCATCAGTGCCCATCACTACAACCTCATCAGTGCAACCTAATCAGTGCCCATAAGCGCTGCCTCGTCAATGCAGCCTCATCAATGCCCATCAGTGCAGCTTCATCAGTACCTATCCGTGCAACCTCATAAGTGTGCAGCCTCCCCAGTGCCCATCACTACAACCTCATCAGCGTACATCAGTGCAGCCTCATCAGTGCCAATTACTACAACCTCATCAGCACACATCAGTGCAACCTCATCAGTGCCCATCAGCGCTGCCTTGTCAATGGAGCCTCATTGATGCCCATCAGTGCAGCCTCATCAATGCCCATAAGTGCCGCCTCATCAGTTTCCCTCAGCGCAGCCTCAGCAGTGCCCATCACTGCAGCCTCATCAGTTCCCTTCACTGCAGTCTCATCAGTTCCCATCACTGCAGCCTCATCAGCGCACATCAGTGCAGCTTTAAGGGCCCTTTCACATGGGCTTTACAATCAGGTCCGTCTGAAAAAAAGAGCATATATGCCAAAGCATGGGGTCAGGGGTGGGGGAGCTATCTGCTCCTAACATTAGGGGCGGATTGCCCCCATGCTTCGGCATATATTTTTTAGGCACAGATTGCGTTAAAAAATGTTTTATTGTATTTGAGGAGGGGGGTGTGACCTGTCCATACCAATATTTTGAACGCTGACATGTCTTCATCCCAATTATTAGGACAAGAAAAAGAGAGCAAAAAGCGGGACTTTAGCAAGACATGTCACCGCATAAATATTAATTGGCCAGGCGCATATAGAGTTGGCCTGTATCCAATGCAAATATATATTCCGGACATCAATAGTATATAACAAAAGGAACCATGGGCGTAATCACAAAGGATTTACAACAATTTTTCGTATAAAACATTTTAATACATCATTTGACATGGACAACAATTAATATAAAGTCAATCACTGGGTATGGTAGATATAAAAATTATACAGTTACAGTACAGGTGGTTGTTAGATTGTAGGCATCCTTAAGTTGTTAACTCTACGCATTTCTTGGCTTACAACCAATCATCAGGAGTTCAGATGCATAATACCTAAAAAATAATAGAGCAGCCATTAATCTAATGATTGACACATACCTATCAAAAAGACAAAAACTACAACAGTACTCACAAATTGATGGATAACTGATAAAATGGGAAGGTAGTCCGGGCCTGCAAAGTCTCACCCGGGGTTGAGGCATGGACCAGCCCCCCCAGGAATATACCCCAAAAAGGAGGAGGCCGCCATCTGGACCGGGACACTCCACACAAACATGGCCCAACGAGAAAGGAGAGACCTGGCAAGCGCATGTGGAGTACTGTGGGGGGAAAGAAAGAATGTGAGTGAAGATGGGGGTAGAGTGAGAAACCCATCCATGATTGAACCGTTGAGAGTGAGTTGGGGAGTGTAGTGAGGGAGCTTGAGACAGATGGGAGGGATCTGTCTCAAGCTCCCTCACTACACTCCCCAACTCACTCTCAACTGTTCAATCATAGATGGGTTTCTCACTCTACCCCCATCTTCACTCACATTCTTTCTTTCCCCCCACAGTACTCCACATGCGCTTGCCAGGTCTCTCCTTTCTCGTTGGGCCATGTTTGTGTGGAGTGTCCCGGTCCAGATGGCGGCCTCCTCCTTTTTGGGGTATATTCCTGGGGGGCTGGTCCATGCCTCAACCCCGGGTGAGACTTTGCAGGCCTGGACTACCTTCCCATTTTATCAGTTATCCATCAATTTGTGAGTACTGTTGTAGTTTTTGTCTTTTTGATAGGTATGTGTCAATCATTAGATTAATGGCTGCTCTATTATTTTTTAGTTATTATGCATCTGAACTCCTGATGATTGGTTGTAAGCCAAGAAACGCATAGAGTTAACAACTTAAGGATGCCTACAATCTAACAACCACCTGTACTGTAACTGTATAATTTTCATATCTACCATACCCAGTGATTGACTTTATATTAATTGTTGTCCATGTCAAATGATGTATTAAAATAATGTTTTATACGAATAATTGTTGTAAATCCTTTGTGATTACGCCCATTGTTCCTTTTGTTATATACTATTGATGTTCGGAATATATATTTGCATTGTATACAGGCCAACTCTATATGCGCCTGGCCAATTAATTAATATTTATGCGTTGACATGTCTCGCTAAAGTCCCGCTTTTTGCTCTCTTTTTCTGGTTTTATTGTATTTGTTTTGCAGGTATGGTAATTCTTACTGTTATACTGTAATGTTATTTTGTTTTATTGTTAACCATCATTTGCTTAGCCGATACACCATTCAGCTGCAGCACTGATTTATTTATCTTGACAGCAACAGCGTTTGCTCCCACGATACGTAAAGCTGTGACTCCAGCACTGTCGGAGGTGATTTCACCACCACAGTTAAAAAAAGAGCATATATGCCGAAGCATGGGGGCAGGGGTGGATAAGCGATTTGCTGCTAACATTAGGGGCGGATTGCCCCCATGCTTTGGCATATATTTTTTAGGCACAGATTGCATTAACCAGTTGCCGACCGCCTAACGCAGATATACTGCGGCAGAATGGCACGGGCAGGCAAAATCACGTACCTGGTACGTGAGCTGCCTCCCGCGGGCTGGGGGCGCATCGCGCCCTCCCCCGGTGCCCGAGGCGGTCGGCATCGTTGGGGAAGCGATACAGGCTGAGGGGGAGGCCACTCATTCGTGGCCACCCCCTCGCGATCGCTCCCCACTAATGAAATTCTTCCTCTGCTGCTGTAATGTAAATAGCGGCAGAGGAAGTGATGTCATCTCTCCTCGAGCCGGTCTTTTCGTTCCGGCGCCGAGGAGAGAAGACATCAAGTAAGTCTGCACCAACACTACACTTTCAGTAGAACAAACTAGGCACACTTTTCACCCCCCATCACCCCCTGATCACCCCCCTGTACCCCCTGTCACAGTGACACCAACAGCAGTTTTTTTTTTTTTGCATTGGTGTCAGTTTGTGACAGTTATAAGTGGTAGGGCAGTTAGGGTTAGCCCCCCTTTAGGTCTAGGGTACCCCCCTAACCCCCCTAATAAAGTTTTAACCCCTTGATCAACCCCCGTCGCCAGTGTCACTAAGCGATCGTTTTTCTGATCGCTGTATTAGTGTAACAGGTGACGCTAGTTAGGGAGGTAAGTATATAGGTTCGCCGTCAGCGTTTTATAGTGACAGGGACCCCTATATACTACCTAATAAAGGTTTTAACCCCCTGATTGTCCCCTAGTTAACCCTTTCACCAGTGATCACCGTATAACTGTTACAGGTAACGCTGGTTAGTTAGATTGTTTTTTATAGTTTATCATAGTTTCAGGTCACCCGCCGTTTATTACCTTATAAAGGTTTAACCCCCTAATCGCCCGGCGGTGATATAAGTTAAGTTTTTAGGGTCAGATAAGGTCTGCGTCGCCCCAGGCAGCGTCAGGTTAGCGCCAGTACCGCTAACACCCACGCACGCAGCATACACCTCCCTTAGTGCTATAGTATCTGAACGGATCAATATCTGATCCGATCAGATCTATACTAGCGTCCCCAGCAGTTTAGGGTTCCCAAAAACGCAGTGTTAGCGGGATCAGCCCAGATACCTGCTAGCACCTGCGTTTTGCCCCTCGGCCCAGCCCTGCCCAGCCCACCCAAGTGCAGTATCGATCGATCACTGACACTTACAAAACACTAAGCACACATAACTGCAGCTTTCGCAGAGTCAGGCCTGATCCCTGTGATCTCTAATAGTTTTTTGGTAGCGTTTTGATACAGTGGCTGACAGTCAGGAGCTTTTTTGCCTGTGAGTCTCACTAGTGTACCCCTAAATTTAGAGCCCAAAATGGCAAATCGAAGGTACACTAGTGAAGAGGCCTACACGTTTCTGAGCATGACAGATAGTGAAGAGGAAGTCACTCATCTGTCAGATTCAGGCTCACAATACGATCCTGTAGACGACAGCGGCTCCATGACAGATAGCTCAGACGACGGAGTTGTGGTCCCTGCCAAGGTCAGGCGTACCAGACCCCAATCTTCTTCTTCTGTCCTTGAAGTGTAAGAACCGCAGGTCCCTGTTATGGAGCGAAGAAGTACTAGCGCCACTATTCCTTCTGGTGTACTGGCAAGCACCAGCGGCCTAGTACACCCTGGTCGTATATCCAGCACTGCAGTAACACTTGGTGACGTGGCGAGTCCCATAAGTGCAGTTCAAGCTGGCGAGGTGGCAAGCACAAGTAGTGTCCCGCTGCCACCAAGAAGACGAACACAGGCCCGTCGTGCCCATAGTGCCCTTCCTGCTGCATTCGCCAATCCAAATTGGGAACCCACCACTTCTGCAGCACCCGTACTTCCCCCATTCACTGACCAACCCGGCATTCAGGTGGAAACAGTTGATTTTACGTCACTGAATTTTTATTCGCTGTTTTTCACCGAAGATCTCTATAGATCTATTGTGGACCAAAGCAATTTGTACGCTGGTCAACACATCTCCACTATTCCCCAGTCCTCCCTTGCCAGAGATTGGAAACCACTTACGGTTTCCGAATTTAAGATCTTTCTGGGCCTTTCCCTCAACATGGGCGTAAATAAAAAGAGTGAGTTGCGGTCATATTGGTCCGCTGACCCAATTCACCATATGCCCGTGTTTTCTGCCTCCATGGCCAGGGCACGATACGAGCAGATTTTGCAGTTCATGCACTTCAACAACAATGAACTCTGTCGTCCTCGTGGAGACCCTGAATACGATCGGCTCTACAAAATTCGCCCCCTCGTAAACTACTTCAACCAACGTTTTGCAGACTTGTTTACTCCCCATCAAGTTGTCTGCATTGATGAGTCCCTGATTAAGTTTTCTGGCTGCTTGTCATTCAAACAGTACCTTCCCAGCAAGCGTGCCAGATACGGGGTCAAGATGTATAATCTCTGTGACAGGGCCACAGGCTATACATGTAGTTTTATGGTTTACGAGGGCAAAGATAGTCACGTAGAGCCGACAACATAGGAAGTGCTGGCAAGATTGTGTGGGTCTTGGTGTCACCCTTATTTGGAAAGGGGTACCACTTGTACGTGGACAATTATTACACGAGTGTGCCACTTTTTAGTCACCTTTGTGATCATCAGATTGGAGCATGTGGCACCGTGCGACCTAATCGCCGGGGCTTTCCCCAGCGGCTTGTAGATTCCCGTCTTAGGCTGGGGGAGAGAGTGTTTTCGTTCTTACCTCCCTTCATGCAGACACGACGGTCCAAATTACTACGGCGACTGGTGTTGTGGAGAAACCTCTCTGTGTCCACGAATATAACCAAAATATGGGAGGGGTGGACCTCAACGACCAGTTGTTGGCACCGTACCTAGTTGCCCGTAAGGCCAGACGCTGGTACAAAAAAGTGTCTATTTATTTCAATTGGCTTTGCTGAACGCTTATGTGCTATACAGAGCTTCAGGACGGACTGGATCCTTCCTTAAATTCCAGGAAGAGATCGTCAGAGCTATTCTGTTTCCAGACGGTGCTCCACCTCACCTTTCCCAACCAAATGCAGTAAGCCGGCTGCATAAGAGGCATTTTCTTTATGTCCTCTCGAGTACCCCTACCCAAAGAGCCCCCCAAAAAAGATGTCATGTCTGCAGAAAGCGCGGATTTAGGCGTGACACCCGGTATTATTGTCCCTCCTGTCCTGACAATCCTGGTCTTTGCATTGGTGAATGTTTTGAACGCTACCATACACTAGTATTAGCATAGGGTACAGCACTGCACAGACTAGGACACACTTTCACAGGGTCTCCCAAGATACCATCGCATTTTGAGAGACCCAAACCTGGTACCAGTTACAAAAGTTAAAGTTACAAAACAAAGTGTAAAAAAAAAAAAAAACCCCAAAAAAATATAAAATAATAAAAAACAAAAATAGTTGTCGTTTTATTGTTCTCTCTTTCTCTCTCTCTATTCTCTCTCTATTGTTCTGCTCTTTTTTACTGTATTCTATTCTGCAATGTTTTATTGTTGTTATGTTTTTATCATGTTTGGTAACCATTTTTTTGTTTTCAGGTACGCCATTCAGCTGCAGAGCGGATTTATTTATCTTGACAGCAACAGCGTTTGCTCCCACGATACATAAAGCCGTGACTCCAGCGCTGTCGGAGGTGATTTCACCACCACAGTTACATACTTCAGCATATATGCCGAAGCGTGGGGGCCGCAGTGGGTGGAGGAGCGATTTGCTTCTGCCTTTTGCGGGAGGATGCCCCCATGCTTCGGCATATATATATATTTTAGGCACAGGTTGCATTTAAATGTTTTATTTTTTACTATGTTTTTTTTTGTATTTGCTTTGCAGGTATGGTAAGTCTTACTGTTATACTGTAATGTTACTTTGTTTTATTGTTAACCATCATTTGCTTAGCAGGTATGCCATTCAGCTGCATATATGCCGAAGCGTGGGTGGAGGAGCGATTTGCTCCTGCCTTTTGCGGGAGGATGCCTCCATGCTTCGGCATATATAAATGGTGCATGTATGCCCATCACTAGAAGTGGGTGGATGAAGGGAGGTATTCTAATGGTGGGCATACCCACCGATCAATCTCTTTTTTTCGTTCAGCCCACAGGCTGCATGAAAAAAAAGTTTACAATATATGCCCAACAAGGACCAGCAACGTACTGGTATGTTGCTGGACTTTGAGTGGTTATACCAGAATGATGCCTGCAGGTTTAGGTATCATCTTGGTATCATTCTTTTCAGCCAGCGGTCGGCTTTCATGTAAAAGCAATCCTAGCGGCTAATTAGCCTCTAGACTGCTTTTACAAGCAGTGGGAGGGAATGCCCCCCCACCATCTTCCATGTTTTTCTCTGGCTCTCCTGTCCCAACAGGGAACCCGAGAATGCAGCCGGTGATTCGGCCAGCTGACCATAGAGCTGATCAGAGACCAGAATGGCTCCAATCATCTCTATGGCCTAAGAAACTGGAAGCTACGAGCATTTCATGACTTAGATTTCGCCTGATGTAAACATCGCCATTGGGAAATTGGGAAAGCATTTTATCACACCGATCTTGGCAGAGGAGAGATCTAGGTTCTAATAGACCCCAATTTTTTCAAAAAAGAGTACCTGTCACTACCTATTGCTATCATAGGGGATATTTACATTCCCTGAGATAACAATAAAAATGATTAAAAAAAAAAATAAAAAAATGAAAGGAACAGTTTAAAAATAAGATGAAAAAGCAAAAAAATAATAAATAAAAAAAAAAGCACCCCTGTCCCCCCCTGCTCTCACGCAAAGGCGAACGCAAGCGTCGGTCTGGCGTCAAATGTAAACAGCAATTGCACCATGCATGTGAGGTATCACTGCGAAGGTCAGATCGAGGGCAGTAATTTTAGCAGTAGACCTCCTCTGTAAATCTAAAGTGGTAACCTGTAAAGGCTTTTAAAGGCTTTTAAAAATGTATTTAGTTTGTCGCCACTGCACGTTTGTGCGCAATTTTAAAGCATGTCATGTTTGGTATCCATGTACTCGGCCTAAGATCAACTTTTTTATTACATAAAACATTTGGGCAATATAGTGTGTTTTAGTGCATTAAAATTTAAAAAAGTGTGTTTTTTCCCAAAAAAATGTGTTTGAAAAATCGCTGCGCAAATACTGTGTGAAAAAAATGAAACACCCACCATTTTAATCTGTAGGGCATTTGCTTTAAAAAAATATATAATGTTTGGGGGTTCAAAGTAATTTTCTTGCAAAAAAAAAATAATTTTTTCATGTAAACAAAAAGTGTCAGAAAGGGCTTTGTCTTCAAGTGGTTAGAAGAGTGGGTGATGTGTGACATAAGCTTCTAAATGTTGTGCATAAAATGCCAGGACAGTTCAACCCCCCCCCCCCCCCCCCCCAAATGACCCCATTTTGGAAAGTAGACACCCCAAGCTATTTGCTGAGAGGCATGTCGAGTCCATGGAATATTTTATATTGTGACACAAGTTGCGGGAAAAAGACCATTTTTTTTTTTTTTTTTGCACAAAGTTGTCACTAAATGATATATTGCTCAAACATGCCATGGGAATATGTGAAATTACACCCTAAAATACATTCTGTTGCTTCTCCTGAATATGGGTATACCACATGTGAGACTTTTTGGGAGCCTAGCCATGTACGGGACCTCGAAAACCAAGCTCCGCCTTCAGGCTTTCTAAGGGCGTACATTTTTGATTTCACTCTTCACTGCCTATCACAGTTTCGGAGGCCATGGAATGCCCAGGTGGCACAAAACCCCCCCAAATTACCCTATTTTGGAATGTAGACACCCCAAGCTATTTGCTGAGAGGTATAGTGAGTATTTTGCAGACCTCACTTTTTTTTCACAAAGTTTTGAAAATTGAAAAAAGAAAAAAAAAAAAAATGTTTTCTTGTCTTTCTTCATTTTCAAAAACAAATGAGAGCTGCATAATACTCACCATGCCTCTCAGCAAATAGCTTGGGGTGTCCACTTTCCAAAATGGGGTCATTTGGGGGGGGGGGGGTTGTGCTATCTTGGCATTTTATGGCCTTTAAAACTGTGATAGGTAGTGAGGAGTGAATCAAAAATGTACGCCTTTAGAAATCCTGAAGGCGGTGATTGGTTTTCGAGGCCTCATATGAAGCTAGGCTCCCAAAAAGTCCCATACATGTGGTATCCCCGTACTCAGGAGAAGCAGCAGAATGTATTTTGGGGTGTAATTCCACATATGCCCATGGCATGTTTGAGCAATATATCATTTAGTGACAACTTTGTGCAAAAAAAAAAAAAAATTGGTCAATTTCCCGCATCTTGTGTCAAAATATAAAATATTCCATCGACTCAACATGCCTCTCAGCAAATAGCTGGGGTGTCTACTTTCCAAAATGGGGTCATTTGGGGGGGGGGGGTTGTGCCATCTGGGCATTTTATGGCCTTCAAAACTGTGATAGGTAGTGAGGAGTGAAATCAAAACTTTACGCCCTTAGAAATCCTAAAGGCGGTGCTTGGTTTTCGGGGCCCCGTACGCAGGTAGGCTCCCAAAAAGTCCCACACATGTGGTATCCCCGTACTCAGGAGAATCAGCAGAATGTATTTTGGGGTGCAAATCCACATATGCCCATGGCCTGTGTGAGCAATATATCATTTAGTGACAACTTTGTGCAAAAAAAAAAAAAGTTTGTCATTTTCCTGCAACTTGTGGCAAATTATAAAATATTCCATGGACTCAACATGCCTCTCAGCAAATAGCTTGGGGTGTCTACTTTCCAAAATGGGGTCATTTGGGGGGGTTTGTGCCATCTTGGCATTTTATGGCCTTCAAAACTGTGATAGGTAGTGAAGAGTGAAATCAAAAATTTATGCCCTTCGAAATCCTGAAGGCGGTGCTTGGTTTTCGGGGCCCCGTACGCGGCTAGGCTCCCAAAAAGTCCCACACATGTGGTATCTCCATACTCAGGAGAAGCAGCAGAATGTATTTTGGGGTGTAATTCCACATATGCCCATGGCATGTTTGAGCAATATATCATTTAGTGACAACTTTGTGCAAAAAAAAAAAAGAAGAAAAAAATTTTGTAATTTTCCCGCAACTTGTGTCAAAATATAAAATATTCCATGGACTCAACATGCCTCTCAGCCAATAGCTTTGGGTGTCTACTTTCCAAAATTGGGTCATTTGGGGGGGGTTTGTGCCATCTTGGCATTTTATGGCCTTCAAAACTGTGATAGGTAGTGAGGAGTGAAATCAAAAATTTACGCCCTTATGAATTCTGAAGGCGGTGCTTGGTTTTCAGGGCCCCGTACGCGGCTAGGCTCCCAAAAAGTCCCACACATGTGGTATCCCCATACTCAGGAGAAGCAGCTAAATGTATTTTGGGGTGCAATTCCACATATGCCCATGGCCTGTGTGAGCAATATATCATTTAGTGACAACTTTTTGTAAATTTTTTTTTGTCATTATTCAATCACTTGGGACAAAAAAAATGAATATTCGATGGGCTCAACATGCATCTCAGCAATTTCCTTGGGGTGTCTACTTTCCAAAATGGGGTCATTTGGGGGGGTTTTGTACTGCCCTGCCATTTTAGCACCTCCAGAAATTAGATAGGCAGTCATAAACTAAAAGCTGTGTAAATTCAAGAAAATGTACCCTAGTTTGTAGACGCTATAACTTTTGCACAAACCAATAAATATACGCTAATTGACATTTTTTTTACCAAAGACATGTGGCCGAATACATTTTGGCCTAAATGTATGACTAAAATTGGGTTTATTGGATTTTTTTTATAACAAAAAGTAGAAAATATCATTTTTTTCAAAATTTTCAGTCTTTTTCCGTTTATAGCGCAAAAAATAAAAACGAAAAGAAAAAGAAAGCTCTATTTGTGGGAAGAAAAGGACGCAAATTTCATTTGGGTACAACATTGCATGACCACGCAATTAGCAGTTAAAGCGATGCAGTGCCAAATTGTAAAAAGTGCTCTGGTCAGGAAGGGGGTAAATCCTTCCGGGGATGAAATGATTAAAAAATGTTTTATTTTTACTATGTTTTATTGTATTTGCTTTGCAGGTATGGTAAGTCTTATGCCCGTACACACGGTTGGACTTTGTTCGGACATTCCGACAACAAAATCCTAGGATTTTTTCCGACGGATGTTGGCTCAAACTTGTCTTGCATACACACGGTCACACAAAGTTGTCGGAAAATCCGATCATTCTGAACGTGGTGACGTAAAACACGTACGTCGGGACTATAAACGGGGCAGTGGCCAATAGCTTTCATCTCTTTATTTATTCTGAGCGTGCGTGGCACTTTGTCCATCGGATTTGTGTACACACGATCGGAATTTCCGACAACGGATTTTGTTGTCGGAAAATTTTATCTCCTGCTCTCCAACTTTGTGTGTCGGAAAATCCGATGGAAAATGTCCGATGGAGCCCACACACGGTCGGAATTTCCGACAACACGCTCCGATCGGACATTTTCCATCGGAAAATCCGACCGTGTGTACGGGGCATTACTGTTATACTGTAATGTTACTTTGTTTTATTGTTAACCATCATTTGCTTAGCAGGTACGCCATTCAGCTGCAGCACTGATTTATTTATCTTGACAGCAACAGCGTTTGCTCCCACGATACGTAAAGCCGTGACTCCAGCACTGTCGGAGGTGACTTCACCACCACAGTTAAAAAAAAGAGCATATATGCCGAAACATGGGGGCAGCAAGGGTGGAGGAGCGATTTGCTCCTAACATTAGGGGCAGATTGCCCCCATGCTTCGGCATATATTTTTTAGGCACACATTGCGTTAAAAAATGTTTCCCGCGATACGTAAATCAGTGACTCCAGCGCTGTAGGAGGTGATTTCACCTCCACAGTTAAAAAAAAAAAGTGGTGCATGTATGCCCATCATTAGAAGTGGGTGGATGAAGTACGGTATTCTAATGGTGGGCATACCCACCGATTAATCTCTCTTTTTTGTTTAGCCCACAGGCTGCATGAAAAAAAGAACATTACAATGTATGCCCAACAAGGACCAGCAGCATACTGGTATGTTGCTGGACTTTGAGTGGTTATACCAGAATAATGCCTGCAGGTTTAGGTATCAAGGTATCATCTTGGTATCATTCTTTGAAGCCAGCGGTTGGCTTTCATGTAAAAGCAATCCTAGCGGCTAATTAGCCTCTAGACTGATTTTTCAAGCAGTCTTCCATGGTTTTCTCGGGCTCTCCTGTCCCAACAGGGAACCCGAGAATGCAGCCGGTGGTTCTGCCAGCTGACCATAGAGCTGATCAGAGACCAGAACGGCTCCAATCATCGCTATGGCCTAAGAAACCGGAAACTACGAGCATTTCTTGACTTAGGTTTCGCCGGATATAAACAGCGCCATTGGGAAACAGGCAAAGCATTTTATCTCACCAATCTTGGTGTGGTCAGATGCTTTGAAGGCAGAGGAGAGATCTAGGGTGTAAGAGACCCCAATTTTTTCAAAAAAGAGTACCTGTCACTACCTATTGCTATCATAGGGGATATTTACATTCCCTGAGATAACAATAAAAATGATTAAAAAAAAAAAAATGAAAGGAACAGTTTAAAAATATAATAAAAAAGCAAAATAAATAATTAAAAAAAAAAAGCATCCCTGTCCCCCTTTGCTCACGTGCAAAGGCGAACGCAAGCGTTGGTCTGGTGTCATATGTAAACAGCAATTGCACCATGTATGTGAGGTATCACCGCGAAGGTCAGATTGAGGGCAGTAATTTTAGCAGTAGACCTCCTCTGTAAATCTAAAATGGTAACCTGTAAAGGCTTTTAAAGGCTTTTAGTTTGTCGTCCCTGCACGTTTGTGCGCAATTTTAAAGGATGTCATGTTTGGTATCCATGTACTCAACATAGGATCATCTTTTTTATCTCATCAAACATTTGGGCAATATATTGTGTTTTAGTGCATTAAAATTAAAAAAATTCCCAAAAAATTGCGTTTGAAAAATTGCTGCGCAAATACTGTGTGAAAAAAAAAAAATTCAACACCCACCATTTTAATCTGTAGGGCCTTTGCTTAAAAAAATATATAATGTTTGGGTGTTCAAAGTAATTTTCTTGCAAAAAAAGCACCGCCTTCGGGCTTTCTAAGGGCGTAAAATGGTGATTTCACTTCCTCACTATCTATCACAGTTTCAGAGGCACTGAAATGTCAAGATAGCACAAAACCCCCCGAAATTACCCCATTTTGGAAAGAAGAAATTTCAAGCTTTTTGCTGAGAGGCATGTTGTGTCCATGGAATATTTGAAATTTTGCCACAAGTTTCGGGAAAATAAATTTCTTTTTTTTTACACTAAGTTGTCACTAAATGATATATTGTTCAAACATGGCATGGTTATATGTGGAATTACACCCCAAAATACATTCCGCTGCTTCTCCTGAGTACGGGGATACCACATGTGTGGGACTTTTTGGGAGCCTAGCCGCGACCCCAAAAACCAATCACCGCCTTCAGGCTTTCTAAAGGCGTAAAATTTATTTTTTTCCTTTTTTAAATTTTCAAAACTTTGTGACAAAAAGTGAGATCTGCAAAATACTCAACATGCCTCTTAGTAAATACCTTAGGGTGTCTACTTTCCAAAATGGGGTCATTGGGGAGGGGGGGGGGGTTGTGCTATCTAGGGATTTCATGGCATCTGAAACTGTGAGCAGTGAGGAGTGAAATCAAAAATGTACGCCCTTAGAAAGCCCGAAGGCGGTGATTGGTTTTTGGGGTCCTGTATGCGCTGTATGCGGTTAGACTGACAAAAAGTCCCACACATGTGGTATCCCCATATTCAGGAGAAGCAGCAGAATGTATTTAGGGGTGTAATTCCACATATAACCATGCCATATTTGAACAATATATCATTTAGTGACAACTTTGTGTAAAAAACAATGTAATTTTCCCGAAACTTGTGGCAAAATATAAAATATTCCATGGACTCAACATACCTCTCAGCAAATAGCTTGAAGTGTCTTCTATCCAAAATGGGGTCATTTGGGGGGGGTTGCGCTATCTGGGCATTTTATGGCCTTCAAAACTGTGATAGGCAGTGAAGAGTGAAATCAAAAATTTACACCCTTAGAAAGCCTGAAGGCGGTGATTAGTTTTCGGGGTCCTGTATGTGGCTAGGCTCCCAAAAATTCTCACACATGAGGTATCCCTGTGTGCAGGAAAAGCAGAATAATGTATTTTGGGGTGTAATTCCACATATGCCCATGGCATGTTTCAGCAATAGATCATTTTGTGACAACTTTGTGTAATTTTTTTTTTTGTCATTTTTCAATCACAAAAAATAACAATAAAAATAAAATATTCAATGTGCTCAACATGCCTCCTGAGTCTAGCCTTTGCATCTATAGACACAGAATGCCAGACTCTGCCCCCCCCCCCGACGCCCACGTCATTGGATGTGATTGACAGCAGCGGGAGCCAATGGCTGCGCTGCTATCAATCTATCCAATCAAGAGCCGGGAGCCCGTGGAGAAGAAGCCAGCGCGTCCCCGCCAACTGAATGAAGGAGTTTAGGTAAGTAAAACGGGGGGGCTAGGGGGCCAGGTGTTTTTTTCACCTTAATGGATAGGATCCATTAAGGTGAAAAAACACTTATTTTACAACCCCTTTAAGCCACGTCTGTGCATTTCCTGTTTGCCAGATTATTGTGCCCTTCTACAGCCAATATCTTGTTCTTTGCGCTCCTGCTGCCGTCTGTACCTTCATTACCACACATTACTGACTTTTGGCTTGACCCTCGACTAGAGTTGCCACCTCATCCCTTTAAACCCGAACACCTTTGAATTACACAGGTTCTGAGGCTACTTAAATGCAGATAAGGCACCAAGTGAGTTTAATTACCACCTTAATCGGCCACAGAACCTGTGTAATTCATATGTGTTCGGGTTTAAAGGGATGAGGTGGCAACCATACCCTCGACTGCGTTTCCACTTGATCCCAACCGGGGTCAAAACTAGGGGGAGGCACCTGCCCCAGATACCTATTTGAGAGGGGTGCCACCAGGCAGGGCCAGGACAAGTGGGGGGGCAGAAGGGGCATGGAGACACACTTGCACTTACTGAACAGAAACAAGATTAACACCTTCCCCGCCTCCCCTCTGGCTCCTCCAGCCACCCGCTCTGTGTAAACAAAGCCTAGATTGGCTGCTCTGTTTAGAGCAAGCAGCAGGAGCAGCAGCAAGGGACCCAGACATCCATCACAACATTGCCTGGACATTGCGGGATTTCTTTCTCCTCCAGTACTGGGAGTCACTGGCAGTCTCCCTCCGCACTGTAACCAGGGCTGCTGTGTATGTACGGCTGTGGATGTGTTCACTCACCGTACACACCACTGACCTTCTCCAGCAGGTTAGGGGGGAGCAAGGGCATGGCAGCTGCCTGTTCACCCACTACACACCATTCACTTTGTGGGGGGGGGGGGCATGGCAGCTGCCTTTAGTCCTCTTGGTCTTCCTACTGGGGGGCTGTCTGTGTTTTGGTCCCCTCTTATCACCCCCTGCAGTCCTAGCTGGGGATCTTCTTTAACTGGGGGGGGGGGAGGGAGAGGTCGCCTCTTTCACCCCCCTACAGTCCTCCTAGCTGGGGGTCTTCTTTAACTGGAGGTGGGAGGGAGCACCGGCACCGTGCTCTTATACACTGGGGGGAGAACCTCTGGGGGAATCTAGGATGGAAAAGGACCTGGGGGTCCTAGTAGATGATAGGCTCAGCAATGGCATGCAATGCCAAGCTGCTGCTAATAAAAAAGCAGAATATTGGCATGCATTAAAAGGGGGATCAACTCCAGAAATTAAAACGATAATTCTCCCGCTCTACAAGACTCTGGTCCGGCCGCACCTGGAGTATACTGTCCAGTTCTGGGCACCAGTCCTCAGGAGGGATGTACTGGAAATGGAGCGAGTACAAAGAAGGACAACAAAGCTAATAAAGGGTCTGGAGGATCTTAGTTATGAGGAAAGGTTGCGAGCACTGAACTTATTCTCTCTGGAGAAGAGACGCTTGAGAGGGGATATGATTTCAATTTACAAATACTGTACTGGTGACCCCACAATAGGGATAAAACTTTTTCGCAGAAGAGATTTTAATAAGACTCGTGGCCACTCATTACAATTAGAAGAAAAGAGGTTTAACCTTAAACTACGTAGAGGGTTCTTTACTGTAAGAGCGGCAAGGATGTGGAATTCCCTTCCACAGGCGGTGGTCACAGCGGGGAGTATTGATAGCTTCAAGAAACTATTAGATAATCACCTGAATGACCGCAACATACAGGGATATGTAATGTAATACTGACACATAATCACACACATAGGTTGGACTTGATGGACTTGTGTCTTTTTTCAACCTCACCTACTATGTAACTATGTAACTATGTAACTAAGTTCCTGAGGGGGGTCCCCTCTTATCGACCCGTGCAGTCCTCCTAGCTGGGGGTCTTCTTTAAGTGGAGGAAGAGGAGTTCCTGAGGGGGATCCCATCTTATCACCCCCTGCAGTTCTCCTAGCTAGGGGTCGCCTTTGACTGGAGGGGGGAGGGCAGTTTCTGAATGGGGGTCCCCCTATTATCACCCCCTGCAGTCTTCTTTAACTGGAGGGGAGAGTGAAGGGAATTCTTCTATTCATGGATAGGGGTCACCTCTTATTGCCCCCCCCTGCAGTCCTCCTAGATGGAGGTCTTTTTTAATTGGAGGGAGGAGGGAAGAAAGTTCCTGAGGGGGTCCCTTCTTATCGCTCCCCGCAGTCCTAGCTGGAGGTCTTATTTATCTGGAGGAGGGAGAGAGGGGAACTTCTATATTCCTGGATAAGAGTCCCTTATTATCACCCCTCCTTGCAGTCCTTCCAGCTGGGGGTCTTTTTTATCTGTAGAGGAATTCCTGTTTTTCTGTGTATCACTTTCCTGCAGTCCTGCTATCCAGGGGTCTCCTTTAACTGGAAGGGAGGGGGTTCCTGAATTCCTGGATGGGGACCCACTGTGTCTGTGTATTTCTGGATGGATGAGAGGGGGTCATTTCTATTCACCCCCATGCACTATTCTTATTAAGGGACCCTTGAGGGGGGTCAGTATTCCTGGATGGGAGCAAGGGGTCCCTTTGCTCACCCCCCCCCCCCCCCCAGGGGATCTCTAAGGCTTTGTTCACACCATGGTGCAAAGATGTTCTGCAAGGGCTTAAGGCTCGGTTCACATATGAGCCGCATCCGTCACACAGCAGGGGTCTGGTGCATGCTGGTGCACTGTTTCAGGTCCATTTTCAGCCAGAATTTTAGGCTGAATTCGGACCTGAAACGGACCAAAAAAGGCACAAGTTTTTCCTGCGAAACGCACCGGACCTGCTGTGGAGATCCATAGAGAGCCAGTCACAATCTCCAATTGGATGCGGAGAAACCCGCTTCCAGTTCGCATAGGTGTGAGCCCAGCCTTAAGAAAAAATTGGTTCTCTATGTGCCCTGTTCACACTACAGAGTGCAGATTTTTTTTCTGCGCAGAAATCTGCTACGTGTATGCAGTTTTCAACATTGGTGTGAATAGAGCACAAAGCTGATGTGAATGAAAACTCAGGTCAACCTGCAAAAAAAAAAAAACCTCACTGAAACACGCATGAAAACTGATATAAACCGACGTGAAACTGATGTAAACGAATGCCTCTGCACAAATTTGCATGGTTTTCCCATCAGTTTTCATGCACGTCTGGTGGGAACCAGCCCTAAATATTTCCCCTGTACACCTGGAAGTGTGTGGGTGTGTGTGTGTGGAAGGGTTTCCCAGATTCCAGTTGGGGTCTCAGATTACTCCTTGCAATTCTGGATGGGGGTCTCTGATTACTCCATTATGGGGGCCCCTAAATACTAGATTCTCATTAATGATTGAATTTTGTAGGGAGGGTCCAAAGTTACTCCATATATTTGCAGTGAGGAGGAGGAGGCATCTTTCATTACTCCATTTTGGGGTTCTCTTTTTAATGTGTGTTCTCATTTGTGGGGGGTCTCTACTTCCTCCATTATGGTATCTTTGTTCTCCAGTGTAGGCATCCCTTGTTATTCAGTGTCGACTAGTACATAGACCCCCTCTTTAATCTGTCCTCCATGACAGGTTACCCCCTTTAGTCGGTGCCCTCCAGT
Source organism: Aquarana catesbeiana (assembly GCF_042186555.1). NCBI lineage: Eukaryota > Metazoa > Chordata > Amphibia > Anura > Ranidae > Aquarana > Aquarana catesbeiana. The sequence continues at coordinate 186,804,435 of NC_133336.1, forward strand.
GTATAGTTCTCCTGGTTTGGAAGGGATCTCTGGTCTCTAGTAAACTGTGTTTACTTTGCTTCAGTTTGTGAAAGAACAGGCAGCTGCTCAGCACAGAGCACTTCCCAATCATTTACTGTCCAAGGCAGCTGAGGCTGCAGAGAGAGGAACTGGGGAATCTGTCCTCTGCCCCTTTCTCTGTCTCAAAAGTGGGACATCAGGGGTCTGTTTAGACATTGAAAAATGGGGGACAAGGGGTTGGGACTTTGAATGAAGCACGTAGGTGTAAAAATTCAAATTGATTGGAAATCAATGTTGTAATACATAATGATAATCAGGGCTGCCAACAGGGGGGTACAGCCATCACAACTGTAAGGGGCCCTGGGGCCCGAGGGGCCGGCCCGGGCCAGAAGAAGGCAGGACAGGTGGAGGGCAGCCGTGTTGTGCATTACAGAAACAATCTCACAGTTTCTGCTTTTCTCGTGTCATTGACTCAGACATCGAGCTCTTTACGGCCACCTCTGGCTACTATGTGTATGTGCACCCCTCATGTGATTTGTACTGCGCTTCTCAGCAACATGTCAGCTTTGTGAAAAGGGGCTGGGACTAGGTAGGAAGACCTTCTTTACAAGTAGGGGCTGTGAGGGAATTGAGGGGGGCTGTTTGTGTACAGGGAGGGGCCAGAGCCTTGTGTGTTTACAGGTTTGTGTATTTGTGGGGCTGACATATATACAGGTGTGTGTGGGGGGGGGGGCTGACATATATACAGGTGTGTGTGTGTGGGGGGGCTGACATATATACAGGTGTGTGTGTGTGTGGGGGGGCTGACATATACAGGTTTGTGTGTGGGGGCTTACATATATACAGGTGTATGGGGGGCTGACATATATACAGGTGTGTGTGGGGGGGCTGACATATATACAGGTATGTGTGTGGGGGGCTGACATATATGCAGGTGTGTGTGTGGGGGGGCTGACATATATACAGGTATGTGTGTGGGAGGCTGACATATATGCAGGTGTGTGTGTGGGGGGGCTGACATATATACAGATGTGTGGGGGGGCTGACATATATACAGGTTTGTGTGGGGGGGCTGACATATATACAGGTTTGTGTGTGGGGGGCTTACATATATACAGGTGTGTGTGTGGGGGGCTGACATATATACAGGTGTATTATGGGGGGCTGACATATATACAGGTGTGTGTGTGGGGGGGCTGACATATATACAGGTGTGTGTGTGGGGGGGGCTGACATATATACAGGTGTGTGTGTGTGTGTGTGGGGGGCTGACATATATACAGGTGTGTGTGTGTGTGTGGGGGGCTGACATATATACAGGTGTGTGTGTGGGGGGCTTACATATATACATGTGTGTGTGGGGGCTGACATATATACAGGTGTGTGTGTGTGGGGGGCTGACAGATATACAACTGTGTGTGTGGGGGGGCTGACATATATACAGGTGTGTGTGTGTGTGTGGGGGGGCTGACATATATACAAGTGTGTGTGTGTGGGGGGCTGACATATATACAGGTGTGTGGGGGGCTGGCATATATACATGTAGCACTAACTCTCGGTGGAGCTGCTGGTTTAAGCGGGCTGTTACCTTCACTCTCGATACCTCTGTTTCACCGGCATCTAGGGGTCTAGGGGTTCCGTTGCGTTTACCTCTGGACGATGTAAGCACCAAACACTTGAGTATTTTCCAATGCTTTCATGAACCAATAATAAAAGAAGTAGCAGGAAAGAGGCAGAAGGAAAGTTGCAGGGAAGCTCAAATACCTTTCCTTAGTATTCTTTAGAACATTCTTTAGAATTGAACTCTTGTAGTTGAATGCACTCCCCTTGTGGGATTAATCTTTGCCCACCTGGATAGGCCCCTCTCACTTGCCTAGCAGCCAGTACGCAGCACGAACAAAAGTCTCTGCCACAGACTTGTTTTGGAATAAAACCCGTACGATCCTCTACCACAGGATGTATTGGTTTGCGATGAATGACAAACACAGTACTTGAACCTTTAAGCCAACCCGGCAGTACTATGCAGCAAGACTACTTTAGTATACGTCCTCCAACCGAGTCACCAGGCCCCTCTCCAGACCAGCACTCTGCATGATCCTTCCATGACGGGTCCTTCCCTGGGATCTTCTCGGTTGTCCAGCTTCTTCACTCAGGATAGACAGCTCAGGACCATTCCTCTGCCGCTGTGGTAGGCCCCAGACAGGCTTCTGGGCCCACCCACACGCCACAGCGACGTGGGCCTCCGGCATGGTACTCTTAACGCATACCTGTCGGCCAGGAGGGCCAGCAGGTGGCTGAAAACGAATCCTAAAATATGGCGTCTCTCCCATAAATACCCTCTCCCAGAATGCAACACGGAGGACCACCTCCACCGAGTCATCTCCGGGACAGAGGAGCACTTATACACTTTAACGTGTTGCCTTTCGAACACCAGCCCATGGCGACAACGACACCCACCGGCGCAGTGTGGAACTACACGCAACTCAGCCAAGCTGGAACAAGTCAGCAAATCTGACTTCCTCTAACAAGTAACCCACAAGATTTAACTATCAGCGGTGGATTAAAAATCTACCAGCGCTACATACTCCCCCTACTACAATAGACGTTGTCCTCAACGTCTGTAATAATAACTCCCAAGCCTGAGATCAGGTATTTGAGCTTAAAACTTGGATAAGGGCAAAGAAGAAGGAAAGACAGTATAGAGATATACAGTTTTAACATTTATATAACAGTATGTTCACATCCGCAAACAAAATCACATTATGACTGTCACATCCCCACTATCTATCTAGCTGAAAATCCTAACAGCTTGATGCTCCTGAAAAGAAAACGAAGTTAGACACACACTAAATATGTACAATATCCTTAATAACAGTTTGGGAGCAAAGTCTCATTCCAGCAGGAGAATGACACTCTCTCCCTGTATATTTTCTCCTTTTAACTACTTCCATACTGGGCATTTTCACCCCCTTCCTGCCCAAGCCAATTTTCAGCTTTCAGCGCTGTCGCACTTTGAATAACAATTGCGCGGTCATACTACACTGTACCCAAATTAAATTTTTATCATTTTTTCCCCACTAATAGAGCTTTCTTTTGGTGGTATTTGATCACCCCTGCGATTTTTATTTCTTGTGCTATAAACAAAACAAAAGTGACAAGTTTGAAAAAACACAATATTTTTTACTTTTTGCTATAATAAGTATCCAAATTTTTTTTTTTTTTTAAACAAATTTTTTCCTCATTTTAGGCCGATACGTATTCTTCTACATATTTTTGGTAAAAAATATCGCAATAAGCGTATATTTATTGGTTTGCGCAAAAGCTATAGCGTCTACAAAATAAGGGGATAGATTTATAGCGTTTTTATTTTTTTTATTTTTTTTACTAGTAATGGCGGCGATCTGCGATTTTTATCGTGACTGTGATATTGCGGCGGACACATCGGACAATTTTGACACATTTTTGGGACCATTCACATTTATACAGCGATCCATGCTATAAAAATGCATTAATTACTGTATAAATGTGACTGGCAATGAAGGGGTTAACCAGGAGGGGGCGCTGTAGGGGTTAATGTGTTGCTAGGGAGTGATTCTAACTGTGGGGGGAGGGGATTCACAAGGGGAGGAGACCGATCGGTGTTCCTCTGTACAAGGAACACACCATCGGTCTCCTCCCATCTGACAGGACGTGGATCTGTGTGTTTACACACACAGATCCACGGTCCTGCTCGGTTACCAGGCAATCGCGGGTGCCCGGCGGACATCGCGGCCGCCGGGCACGCGCGCCGGGACCCGAGCGATGCGGTGGGCGCGCGAGCGTGCCGCCGGCGGTGCGCCCCCTGGGCTGCCTGGAAGGCTGCGCCGTCATATGACGGCGGCCCAGAACAACAGCTGCACCGTCCCGCCGTCATATGACGGCGGGCGGGCAGCAAGTGGTTAAAGAAACAAATTAAAGAAACTTTAGAAGTCCATCCCTATAGATGTATAAGTATGTCATATCTTTCAAATGAAGAAAGTCCAGCTAGCGAAGACTGGGCCCTGAAATTAGAAACACTGAGATGAATATCAAATCTTGATCAGGAAGGTCTATAAACACTGACACTATCTATCTACATACCCCACAGTTCTTTATCCATAATCACCAGTAGAACCGAGGATCTGGCAATGTCAGTGATTTTCCTTGTTTATCCACTGTAGTGATAAAGTACACAATGTCATCTTTTCCGGGTCTGCAAATGACCACTTTGTCAGCATGAATGTGCCGACCATAGTTTCAGTGTAGGAAACATCCACTGAAGCGCTCATCCATAGCGACAGAATATCCAGTTTTCCGGAAAGGCTTAGGCACAAATAGTCCCAAACAGCTTCACTGTACCACAGCTCCCGGTTAGCTTCAATCTCTTGCATAATGTCCTGGGTAACATATGGGAACTCCAGACCATATTCCCTGGCCACACGCTTAAGCACTCTCTATAAACGTGCAAGTTTGGGCAACGATCTATTTTTCCCCAAACCAGGGGGCACACAAGAGTTCAATGACTTGCTCACCATAGACCCGACGGGTGTCGGCAACAAAGTAGTAACTTTAGGCAATGTCTCTCCGACAGTACTGTGTGGCTCCACACAAGGTGATTGTTCTCCCAGAATTCAGGGCTGTCCATTCTGAGAAGGTTGAGGCAGAAGTAACGTCTTCACCCTGGGCCCATAACAGTTCTTGTGACATTGTCTCAAACAAATCACCATCACCGGAGAGATCCGACATGGAATCTATCTCCGAATCTCTCAACTCTTCTGCCAGCAAATATTTACACAAAGTCCCAGATACATTCCCCTGTGAACTCTCACCCGTTCTTGACGTGGACTTCTCCATTTCGGGCAGTCTCTGGGGTATGCCTTGACCACGGCCGCGGGAAGCGTTTACATATCCCACCTTCCTCTGGACAGGTACAACGGGGATAGGCGTAGTGGACCCGGAAATCAAGGTAATGTCCGCTGATGAGTCGGTTACCGCAGTATCTCTCTCAGGAACACTCCAAGTGACAACAGGCGGAATCACAGCCTGCCGTTCTTTTTCAGCAGTAGCAGCAGCTTACACTGTGGCGATACCTGCAGCCCAGTCCATACGATAAGCACGGGGCGACATGGTAGGTTGCTCCACCACAAACAAATATTCTCCACATTGCAAGCAGCGAGCAAATGGACGGAGATGTACGGCCAGTCCTTCACACTTGTGGCAAAGCATGCCCAGTCCTTCAATAGCTCCGACTGTATAAAGAACAAACCTCCCTTGCAGTTTCAGACGAATGCCGGTATCCGTAGGCCTCTCTTCTTCTCTGGCGCCAACACACACATACACGCGTCCCACGCGGTATCAAGTAGGCTAGGCTCCTCCCACTTGTTCCTCTGATCACGTAGCTCCCGGGCTTTTACTGGTGCCCACCGCCTACGCAGTCAGAAATAAAGTCCTGCAACTTTTAACCTCTTCTTCTCCTGAGAAATCGACAAAGTCCAGCTCTCACCGTAAACTCCCTGTGAAACACTTCTCCAGGTTGCGAGAACTGATGGACAACAAATCCCGGAGGATGCCCCCACATGGAGCACTAACTCTCGGTGGAGCTGCTGGTTTAAGCGGGCTGTTACCTTCACTCTCGATACCTCTGTTTCACTGGCACCGGGTCTACGGGTTCCGTTGCGTTTACCTCTGGACGATGTAAGCACCAAACACTTGAGTATTTTCCAATGCTTTAATAAACCAATAATAAAGGAAGTAGCAGGAAAGAGGCAGAAGGAAAGTTGCAGGGATTAATCTTTGCCCGCCTGGATAGGCCTCTCTCACTTGCCTAGCAGCCAGTACGCAGCACGAACAAAAGTCTCTGCCACAGACTTGTTTTGGAATAAAACCCATACGATCCTCTGCCACAGGATGTATTGGTTTGCGATGAATGTCAAACACAGTACTTGAGCCTTTAAGCCAACCCGGCAGTACTATGCAGTAAGATTACTTCAGGATACGTCCTCCAACCGAGACACCAGGCCCCTCACCAGGCCCCTCTCCAGACCAGCACTCTGCGTGATCCTTCCATGACGGGTCCTCCCCTGGGATCTCCCCGGTTGTCCAGCTTCTTCACTCAGGATAGACAGCTCAGGACCATTCCTCTGCTGCTGTGGTAGGCCCCAGACAGGCTTCTGGGCCCACCCACACGCCGCAGCGACGCAGGCCTCCGGCACATAGAACCACGAGGTGGTACTCTTAACGCATACCTGTCGGCCAGGAGGGCCAGCAGGTGGCTGAAAACGAACCCTAAAATATGGCGTCTGTCCCATAAATACCCTCTCCCAGAATACAACATCGGAGGACCACCTCCACCGAGTCATCTCCGGGACAGAGGAGCACTTATACACTTTAACGTGTTGCCTTTCCAACACCAGCCCATGGCGACAACGACACCCACCGGCGCAGTGTGGAACTACACGCAACTCAGCCAAGCTGGAACAGAGGCAAATCTAACTTCCTCTAACAAGTAACCCACAAGATTTACCTATCAGCGGTAGATTAAAAATCTACCAGCGCTACATACAGGTGTGCGGGGGGGGCTGGCATATATACAGGTGTGTGGGGGGGCTGACATATATACAGGTGTGTGGGGGCTGACATATATACAGGTGTGTGTGTGGGGGGGGCTGACATATATACAGGTGTGTGTGGGGGGGGGCTGACATATATACAGGTGTACGGGGGGGGCTGGCATATATACAGGTGTGTGGGGGGGCTGACATATATACATGTGTGGGGGGCTGACATATATACAGGTGTGTGTGGGGGGCTGACATATATACAGGTGTGTGTGGGGGGCTGACATATATACATGTGTGTGAGGGGGCTGGCATATATATATATGTGTGTGGGGGGGGCTGACATATATACAGGTGTGTGAGGGGGCTGACATATATACAGGTGTGTGTGGGGGGGCTGACATATATACATGTGTGTGAGGGGGCTGACATATATACATGTGTGTGAGGGGGCTGGCATATATACAGGTGTGTGGGGGCGCTGACATATATACAGGTGTGTGGGGAGGTGGGGCGCTGACATATATACAGGTGTGTGGGGGGGCTGACATATATACAGATGTGTGGGGGGGCTGACATATATACAGGTGTGTGGGGGGGGGCTGACATATATACAGGATTCAGTAGGATGGCCCATAGTCAAGCCCTGGGGAATGTTGGTGGTCAGGCTGGGGGGGGTGGGTTGTCAGGCCTAAAGCTGTGTAAGGGGCCCAAAAATTTCTGATGGCTGCCCTGATGGTAATCGTGAGTAAGTGTACTATACCCAATGTAATTCATATAAATAGATGTACATACAATGAAGGCAATTTGCCACATAATTGCAGACAGTTATTTACACATAATACACATACTAAAGGATATCAGGTAAAACATGTTATAAATAGAGACACGGCATATAATAGCTCTATTCATTTAGTGGATGCATCCATTGGTAAGTAATGTAATATGATAAGAAGAATTTCTATATGGTCTGACCCTGTCAAGGAAGGAAATATATAAAATAAAATAAATAAAAATGTAAAATAAACTATAAAACCCCACTCTCTAAGATACTTACAAAGTATAACTGCATGATGAGAGTGTGGCATTTAGGATCAGAGATCCCCTAGGCCTAGAGGCATCACCACCAGGAGCTGAGGTGGTGTGGACGGCTTGGAGCCCAGCAAGGATGACATCCCTGGATGTCATCTTATTTATATGAATTACATTGGATATTATACGCTTATTCATGATTACCATTATGTATTACAACATTGATTTCCAATAAATTTGAATTTTTACACCTACGTGCTTCAGTCAAAGTCCCAACCCCTTGTCCCCCCTTTTCATTTAGATAGGGATGGAAGCAATCAACCTCACCAGGTCACCGCCTCATTCAAAGTCCCAATTGCTTTTCCCTTCCTTTCTGTTTAGACATTGTCCACTGCCCTACTGACACTATCCTCTATGGCTGGGGTCAGCAACCTTTTTCCACTTAAGGGCCGGGTTCGATGTATGTGAATGCGTGGAGGGCCGCATTCACCTGCTAATAAATGAAGATAACATTACACAGCCTCTGGCCTCTTTACATTACACAGCCCCCACACCTCTGGCCCCCTTTACATTACACAGCCCCGCATCTCTGGACCCCTTTACATTACACAGCCCCAGTACTTCTGGACCCCTTTAAATTACACAGCCCCCCTGCATATTACATAGCCCCCCCCCCCCCCCAGCTGTGTAAGCACGGAGGGATGGGGCGCTTTAAACTTTCTTTTTCTTATTTATTTTATTTTTTTACACTTTTCCTTTAAAAAAAAAAAATTCTTTTATTTCTGTCAGAACGAATGTAAACATCCCTTGTGACAGGCATGAAAAAAAGGAAAACTGTGGGACTTTAAAAGCTGTCGAAGAAAAGAATATAGTATTTTTTAATTTTAAAAAATATATTTGATTAAAATCAATAAAAACATTATCATAAAAAATCCCTTGTTGTATGTTAAGTACTTTTCATACACATATACAGACACTACCGCTCTACATGTTTCGCTTCGAGTGAGCTTCTAGAGTGTTGTATGAAATCATTACTAAAGAAAGTAAATAAAAACAACAACAAAAATGGGATTAATTACTACAAACTTATGATTAGTTACAATTTATCAAAAATTAAGGTGCATAAAGATACACTTATATATATATTATATACCGCCAACACAGGAATTGTTACAATCAAACAAAATTGTTGAAGCATAGACGAACTTACCAGTTATAAAAGCTCTTGACAAAATGAGAGACCTAGGCGTTTAAAGTGGGGTTCCCGCGACCATTCCCATTTTTTTTTTTAACCATTCTGACACATGTACAATCATAAAGTGACACTCACTGTTTCAGTTGTTTTAAGCTGCTGCTGTCCGTTTTCGTTTTAAATATATATTTATAAATCTCGATCGTGACCGTTCCCATCTTGCTTGTGGGCATATGAAGCCCACAAGCATGGATTTCCGGGATCTGGTGAATGCTGAGCTCCCAGCATTCACCGCTATTTCCCGCGCATGCTCAGTATTTACGGTGTGCAGCCCTGTAAACTTCAGGGTTGCCATCACAACGGGCGGGCGTCGTTATTGAAATCCCGCGATCACTGTACTGGTGTCATTTGTGTCTCTAATCAGCATTAGGGCAGTTAGTAGTAGGCCCAGGTAGCCTCCTAAACCCCCCTAATAAAGGTTTAACCTTGATTGCCCCCCCCCCAGTTAACCCTTTCACCCCCTGTCACCAGTGTCACTGATATAGTGTATAGATCTATATTCTGATCGCCGTATTAGTGTCACAGGTTAGCCAGTTAGTTGGTTAGTGTCACCATCAGTCTTTTATAGCATCAGGGTACCCCCAAATATTACCTAATAAAGGTTTTAACCCCCTGATTGCCCCCTAGTTAACCCTTTCACCCCCTGTCACCAGTGATCACCGTATTAGTGTCACGGGTGATCCTGGTTAGTTCGTTTTTTGGGTTTTTTTTTTATAGCGTCAGGATACCCGCTGTAAATTACCCAATAAAGGGTGAAAAAAACACTTATGAGTTAGTGTTAGGTACCACAGATACCAGGGTGCCTTGACGAGGCTCTGTGGATTAAGCATGCTTTTGCAAATGTGTGCAGACTAAACCCCTGCTTTTAACGCATACTGTTAGACAGGTTATTTGGTTATCTGCGGGCTGGTGGTAAGTTAAGCTTGGTTTTTTCCTTGGATTTATCCTTGGCCTTGTTTGTACCTGTTGTTAGCTTTCCAATGCTACTTACTGCGATAGCCAGCTATAGATGGGAGCAAGTGGCGTCTTTTGTATCACTGTCGTGTTTTTTGGTCAGGCAATGCACTGACACCTTTGCAGCCATTGTGTTATATGCTGGGTGTTCAGTGTGCCCCTGTACCTTTAAGAAGGGGTGGCTCCCCTTCAGTCCACCTGCTCTCACCTATCCATCAGAATGCATGTGCCTCCACTGTGGGGGCACTTATAAGTTAGTGTTAGGTACCACAGATACCAGGGTGCCTTGACGAGGCTCTGTGGCTTACGCATGCATTTGCAAATGTGCTTTTAACGTATACTATTATACAGGTTATTTGGTTGTCTGCAGGCTGGTGGTAAGTTAAGCTTGTTTTTTTCCTTGGATTTATCCTTGTCCTTGTTTGTACCCCCATATATTAACTAATAAAGGTTTTAACTCCCTCATTTCCCCCTAGTTAACCCTTTCACCCCGTCACCAGTGATCACCGTATTAGTGTTACGGGTGACGCTGGTTAGTTTGTTTTTTTATAGCGTCAGGGTACCCGCTGTATATTACCCAATAGACGTTTAACCCCTTGATCACCCAGCGGGTGACATCAGTTAGGTTTTAGCGTCAGTCAGGGTCTGCGTCAATCCCAGGCAGCGTCAGATTAGTGCCAGTAGCGCTAACACCCACGCACGCACCGTACACCTCCCTTAGTAATATAGTGTCTGAACAGATCAATATCTCTGATCTGATCAGATCTATACTAGCAACCCCAGTAGTTTAAGTGTTCCCAAAAATGCGGCACTAGCGGGATCAGCCCAGATACCTGCTAGCACCTGCGTTTAGCCCCTCCACTGAGCCCATCCCAGCCCACCCAAGTGCAGTATCAATCGATCACTGTCACTTACAAAGCAAAACACACATAACTGCAGCGTTCGGAGAGTCAGGCCTGATCCCTGCGAACGCTAACAGTTTTTTGGTAGCGATTGAAGCAGGCTCTGACAATGCTCTTTTTGCCTGTGAGTCGCACTAGTTGTATCTGTAAATTTAGAGGCCAAAATGTCTAAACAGAGGTACACTAGTGAAGAGGTCTACACATTGTTGAGCATGACAGATCATAGTGATGAGGAAGTCACCCATCTGTCAGATTCAGGCTCAGACTACGAACCGGTAGAGAGCAGCGGCACCCTGACAGATAGCTCTGATGACTGAGTAGTGATCCCTGCTAAGGTCAGGCGTACCCGACACCGTTCTTCTGTTGTTGAGGTGCAAGAACCGCAGGGCTCTCATATGGAGCAGAGAGCTAGTACTAGTGCCGCTCATCCTTCTGGTGAACTGGAAAGCACCAGCGGCCTAGTACATCCTGGTCATGCATCCAGCACTGCAGTATCACGTGGTGATGTGGCGAGTCCCATAATCCCATAAGTGTAGTTCAAGCAGGTGCGGTGGCTAGCACAAGTAGTGTCCCGCAACTAAGAACACAAAGACAGGCCCGTCGAGCCCATAGTGCCCTTCCTGCAGAATATTCCAATCCTAATTGGGAGCCCACCACTTCTGCAGCACCCGAACTTCCCCAAATTCACTGGCCAACCCGGAATTCAGGTGGAAACAGTTGATTTTACGTCACTTGATTTTTATTCGCTGTTTTTCACGGAAGCTCTCTATAGATCTATTGTGGACCAAAGCAATTTGTATGCTGGTCAATTAATTGTTGCTAATCCCCATTTGACCCTTGCCAGAGAATGGAAAGCTATTACGGTTTCCGATTTTAAGACCTTTCTGGGCCTTCCCCTCCTCAGGGGCATAAGTAAAAAAAGTGAGTTGCGGTCATATTGGTCCACTGACCCAATTCACCATATGCCGTGTTCTCTGCCTCCATGACCAGGGCACGATACGAGCAGATCTTGCAGTTCATGCACTTCTATAACAATTAACTCTGTCTTCCTCAGGGTGACCCTGGATATGATTGGCTCCACAAAATTCGACCCCTCGTAAACCACTTCAACCAACAGTTCGCAGCCTTGTTTACTCCCGATCAAGTTGTCTGCGTTGATGAGTCCCTGATTAAGTTTTATGGCAACTTGTATTTCAAACAGTATCTTCCCAGCAAGCGTGTCAGATACGGGGTCAAGATGTATAAGCTCTGTGACAGGGCCACAGGCTATACATGTAGTTTTATGGTTTACGAGGGAAGAGATAGTCACGTGGAGCTGGAGAACTGCCCAGACTACATAGGGAGCGCTGGCAAGATTGTGTGGGACTTGGTGTCACCCTTATTCGGAAAGGGGTACCACTTGTATGTGGATAATTATTACATGAGTGAGCCACTTTTTAGTCCCCTTTTTGATTGTGGAATTAGCGCATGTGGCACCGTGCAATCTAATCGCCGGGGCTTCCCCCAATGGCTTGTAGAATCCCGACGTAGACTGGAGGAGAGAGCCTGCTTGAGAAGTAATAATTTGCTCACTGTGAAGTGGAGGGATATTTGGAATGTTTTCGTTCTGTCCTCCCTTCAGGCAAACTTTAGGATACGTCCTCCAACCGAGTCACCAGGCCCCTCTCCAGACCAGCACTCTGCATGATCCTTCCATGACGGGTCCTCCCCTGGGATCTCCCCGGTTGTCCAGCTTCTTCACTCTGGATAGACAGCTCAGGACCATTACTCGGCTGCTGTGGTAGGCCCCAGACTAGCTTCTGGGCCCACCCACGCGCCGCAGCGACGCGGGCCTCCGGAACGGAGGACCACGAGGTAGCTCTCTAACGCATACCTGTCGGCCAGGAGGGCCAGCAGGTGGCTGTAAAACGACCCTAAAACATGGCGTCTCTCCCATAAATACACTCTCCCAGAATCCCACTCGGAGGACCACCTCCACCGAGTTGTCTCCGGGACAGAAGAGCACCCATATGCTTTGACACGTTGCCTTTCCAACACTAGCCAATAGTAACGACGACACCCACCGGCTCAGTATGGAAACACACGCAACGTCAGCCAAGCTGGAACAGAGGCAAATCTAACTTCCCTTAACGAGCAATTTACTAAATTTACCTATCAGATAGTAGATCACAAATCTACCAGCGCTACACTTAATTGCCCGCAAGGCCAGATGCTGGTACAAAAAATTGTCTGTATACCTATTTCAATTGGCTCTGCTGAACGCTTATGTGCTATACAAAGCATCAGGACGAACTGAATCCTTCCTTAAATTCCAGGAAGAGATCTTCACAGCCCTTCTGTTTCCAGACGATGCTGTGGCTCAACTTCCCAACGCAAATGCAGTGAGCCGGCTGCATGAGAGGAATTTTCTGTATGTCCTCCCTGGTACCCCTACTCAACAATCACCCTAAAGAAGATGTTGTGTCTGTAGAAAACGCGGATATAGGCGTGACACCCGCTATTATTGTCCCTCCTGTCCTGGCCAACCTGGTCTTTGCATCGGTGAATGTTTTGAATGCTACCACACACTAGTGGAGTATTAGCGTAGGGCAGTGATGGCGAACCTTGGCACCCCAGATGTTTTGTAGTTGAGCATCATGGGAAATGTAGTTCCAAAACATCTGGGGTGCCAAGGTTTGCCATCACTGGCGTAGGGTATAGCACTGCACAGACTAGGGCACACTTTCACAGGGGGTAAGAAGATGCAATCGCATTTTGAGAGACCCGAACCTGGAACCCTTATAGTAACATTTACAAATAAAAGTATATAAATAAAAAATATATAAAATAAAAAAGCCAAAAATATTTGTCGTTCTTTCTCTATTCTCTCTCTATGGTTCTGCTCTGTTTTACTGTATTTTATACCTGCAATGTTTTATTGTTACTATGTTTTATCATGTTTGCTTTTCAGATATGTAATTCTTTTATACTTTACTGTTTACTGGGTGGGTGGCAAAAATATGACTGTAATCTACTCACTAGGGGGTGAACCTCTGGGGGAATATGGGATGGAAAAGGACCTGGGGGGTCCTAGTAGATGATAGGCTCAGCAATAGCATGCAATGCCAAGCTGCTGCTAACAAATGGATAGGAAAAATGTAGCGCATAAAAAACAAACTAAAATAACAAAAAATAATGATGAAATATATAGTCAAAAACACCACAAGTCTTCCGACCAGATATAGTGAATACAACTAATGAAAATAAAAGTCAATTAGCCATAAGGCAAAACATGTGAAGAAATGGATCTCCAAATGAGTGTACACATGGAAATAGTCCCTGGAAATGAAGATAATTCCAAACGTTGGCAGGAAACTTGGTTAAACGGTACATGGGAACCACATCCAATCAAATCAGAGAATGGTAGGTATAAACTCTTACCAGATCCAGTGGACTCCCCTGTCAGTGACATGGAGTCATGAAGACAATGTGCCACCCAGGGCGTGTGGAAAGATATCCGGACCATCAGAACTTCCGGGTAGGACTTCACAGGAACTCTAGTAAGTTCACTGCACAATGATCTATTTTTTTTGTTTTGTTTGCTTTGCATAAAACCTTTATCCTGAGAGCCGAATCACCAGCAGTGTAATTGCTGAAGTGGGATGCAAGAAAAACTAAATATCCTGGTACAAACGATCTAACCCAGTGAGTCAATCAATCTGGATTAAGAGAAGGAACTTTTTTTTTTTTTTTTTTTACTTTCTCCCACTATTTATCTCTGCCTGGACATTGTACTCAGAGTGTCATTATTATTTTATTTATACTCACCGTCACATCACCAATTTGAAGATTTATTTTGGCAATTTTAACACATGTATTAGCACCATAATTATTAATTTATTTTATTCACATGTATGCATTTTTTATTCCTGGATTTAAGCTTAGTCGCAGCAGCATATTGTGCACTATTTATTTAAAGCGCATCAATTTTATACTTAGTACTATTTGTTTGGTTATCTGATCACCCTATATTGATAGCAGCTTTAATTAACTGATTTTTTCATAGCACTAACTATATTGGTATATATATATTTTTAAGCACAATTTATTTATATCACACATATCTGTCCACATCAGCGCTTGGTTTTTATTCATTTTTTAACAGATGGAGATCTGGCAGCTGTAATGTACTGTGTATGGTGGAAGCTGAGCATTCACTTCTCCTCTGCTGCCTCTTCCAGCAATGTGTTCTCTCTACTTCCTAATCTTCATTTCCAGGGACTATTTCCATGTGTACACTCATTTGGAGATCCATTTCTTCACATGTTTTGCCTTATGGCTAATTGACTTTTATTTTCATTAGTTGTATTCACTATATCTGGTCGGAAGACTTGTGGTGTTTTTGACTTTATATTTCATCATTTATTTTTTGTTATTTTAGTTTGTTTTTTATGCGCTACATTTTGGTGAGGAGGGGGATGGGAGGGGGGACGGGAAGGTGAGGGGGTGGGGGGATGTGAGGGGGGGTGGGAAGGTGAGGAGGGGGATGGGAAGGTGAGGAGGAGGATGGGAGGGGGGATGGGAAGGTGAGGAGAGGGGTGGGAGGGGGAAGGGAAGGTGAGGAGGAGGATGGGAGGGGGGATGGGAAGGTGAGGAGAGGGGTGGGAGGGGGAAGGGAAGGTGAGGCGGGGGATGGGAGGGGGGATGGGAAGATGAGAGAGGGAGGGGAAGGTGAGGCGGGGGATGGGAGGGGGGATGGGAAGGTGAGGCGGGGGATGGGAGGGTAAGGAGAGGTTGGAAGGTGAGGAGGGGGGATGGGAAGGTGAAGAGGGGGGATGGGAAGGTAAAGAGGGGGATGGGAAGGTGAATAAGGTGAATAGGGGGGATGGGAAGGTGAGGGGGGATGGGAGGGTGAGGAGGGGGGATGGGAAGGTGAAGATGGGAGGGTGAGGAGGGGGGATGGGAAGGTGAGGAGGGGGGAGGTGAGGAGGGGGGATGGGAAGGTGAGGAGGATGGATGGGAAGGTGAGGAGGGGGGAGGTGAGGAGGGGGGGATGGGAAGGTGAGGAGGATGGGAAGGTGAGGAGGGGGGATGGGAAGGTGAGGACAATGGATGGGAAGGTGAGGATGGGGACACAAGAGTGAAATTTTTAATTTGAGGATTGAATTCCACTTTAGTTCACATGTACTGGTCCTTTAAATCCAAACTCCACCCCCATCTCGTATTGCCCTGGTCAATCCTCCCTCCGTGTACACAGAGCTCCTCCCCCGACGTGTCACGTGTCTCTTCTGTTTATATTTGCATAACTCCGGCGATCAGTGCGGTGACCTGTGATAGGGTGAAGGATAGAGAGGCGGGAGAGCCGCTATCCCCTCAGCCTATCGCATGCCGCCCACTTTCTCTCCGCCCTCCGAACAAAAGCGCGGATTTTTTTCTTCCCATAACTCCCGCTTATTGCAGGCCGCGCCCCCTGTTTTTCTGTGGGCGGGCGCTCCCTGACGTCAGTTCCGGGCGTAGCTAGCGAGGCTGTTCGGTTCCCGGGGCTTGACTTCCGGCCCGTCACTCCGGTAACCGGAGACAAGAAGGCGGGTACCGGGAAGACGGCGGAAGAAGAGAGCGGAGAGAGGCGGCCATCATCTGCCGGTACAGTGACTTGTCTCCTGTATATAGTGTAGTAGAGGCGCATGGACACACGTGGGTGGTCATACAGTGAGGAGAGGAGAGTCCTCAGTGTATGAGGTGAGGGGAGATCCAGACTCTGCCTTGTACTGCTCTCCCCTCCCCTGCACAGATCTCCCCTCCTCTGCACAGATCTCCTCTGCACAGATCTCCTCTGCACAGATCTCCTCTCCCCTCCTCTCCTCTGCACAGATCTCCTCTCCCCTCCTCTCCTCTGCACAGATCTCCTCTCCTCTGCACAGATCTCCTCTCCCCTCCTCTCCTCTGCACAGATCTCCTCTCCCCTCCTCTCCTCTGCACAGATCTCCTCTCCCCTCCTCTCCTCTGCACAGATCTCCTCTCCCCTCCTTTCCTCTGCACAGATCTCCTCTCCCCTCCTTTCCTCTGCACAGATCTCCTCTCCCCTCCTTTCCTCTGCACAGATCTCCTCTCCCCTCCTTTCCTCTGCACAGATCTCCTCTCCCCTCCTTTCCTCTGCACAGATCTCCTCTCCCCTCCTTTCCTCTGCACAGATCTCCTCTCCCCTCCTTTCCTCTGCACAGATCTCCTCTCCCCTCCTTTCCTCTGCACAGATCTCCTCTCCCCTCCTTTCCTCTGCACAGATCTCCTCTCCCCTCCTTTCCTCTGCACAGATCTCCTCTCCCCTCCTTTCCTCTGCACAGATCTCCTCTCCCCTCCTCTCCTCTGCACAGATCTCCTCTCCCCTCCTCTCCTCTGCACAGATCTCCTCTCCCCTCCTTTCCTCTGCACAGATCTCCTCTCCCCTCCTTTCCTCTGCACAGATCTCCTCTCCCCTCCTTTCCTCTGCACAGATCTCCTCTCCCCTCCTCTCCTCTGCACAGATCTCCTCTCCCCTCCTCTCCTCTGCACAGATCTCCTCTCCCCTCCTCTCCTCTGCACAGATCTCCTCTCCCCTCCTTTCCTCTGCACAGATCTCCTCTCCCCTCCTTTCCTCTGCACAGATCTCCTCTCCCCTCCTCTCCTCTGCACAGATCTCCTCTCCCCTCCTCTCCTCTGCACAGATCTCCTCTCCCCTCCTCTCCTCTGCACAGATCTCCTCTCCCCTCCTCTCCTCTGCACAGATCTCCTCTCCCCTCCTCTCCTCTGCACAGATCTCCTCTCCCCTCCTCTCCTCTGCACAGATCTCCTCTCCCCTCCTCTCCTCTGCACAGATCTCCTCTCCCCTCCTCTCCTCTGCACAGATCTCCTCTCCCCTCCTTTCCTCTGCACAGATCTCCTTTCCTCTGCCCTTCTCTGCACAGATCTCCTCTCCTTTTCTCTGCACAGATCTCCTCTCCTCGGCTCCTCTATCCTATAATGATTGTGGGGATCAGGGGAGCCCCCTGTGATGAGTGCAGGGATTAGCGGAATCTCCATGATGAGTGTGGAAATTTGAGTGCTGGGGCTCAGCAGACACCCTCATAAAGAATGAACCCTCCTTATGATGATGTATAGAAGCTGGATTTTTTTTTTTCTCCTACTGCATTCCCTCGGATTATAACATGACAGCACTGGATTGGCTGGTGGGTCTGCAAATATAGGATAAAGGGTTAAAAAAAAGTGGGGCGAGGGATAGGGTAGTAAAGGACCTTTTTACAGCTAGAAATGGAAAGAAAAAAAACTTTGGAGAGCCCCTCCCACCTTCCACTTCACACCGACAGGCTTCTCTGAGGCTGCAGGTTGTGGGCGGGGCCCCGGCTGTCGTCTCGTATAATGCAGAATTATTAGTCCTGCAGTTTTATGTGATGACATCATAGTGCACCGGCCAGGTGGAGCACCTCAGAGAAGAGCCTGCAGGGGACTGGTTGCACAGATGGAAGGAGCCTGCTGAAGCGAGGGAAATTTTTGCAGCTTATTCCACTATTCCTAGACATACAATGGTTGTAAACTCCTACTTATGACCAGTGAAGGGACTATCTGCAGGTGATGCACAGAGGTGAAACAAACCCTCCTGCATAAGTTGTACCCGTCTATCTTCTCTACATCTGTTCGAATTCCAGGTATTTGTAAAGCTTGTCTGTGCGGGCAGAGAGCTGAAATTACACTCCTGCAGAGCTCGGTGCGAGCTGATTGGAGGGTAGGGACACACCCCCTTCACACAAGAACAGAGCTGAGGCTGTCAATCGCAGGCTACGTGCTGGAGCTCCCTCCCCTGGCAACATGTTTTCTTGATTTGTTACATGTTTCTACACATTCCAGCTCAGTAAAATTAAAGAGGCGCTCCAGTCCCCCTTCAAAATATTAAGTCAGCAGCTACAAATACTGTAGCCGCTAACTTTTAATGTAAGGACACTTTCCTGTCTGGGGATTCAGCAATGTCGGCACCCCCAAGCTTATTCTTCAGTCTGCTTGGGGGGTGCAGTTCGGGCATCTTAACTAAGGGAAACGGGCAGTGACGCTTCACAGCTGGTTTCCCACTGCGCATGCACGAGCCGTGCTTTGTGATTATTACTTTACAGGATTTAATTGGTGCCAACAGTTTGCGCAGCGCTTTACAGCATGCAGTACAGGTACATTACAGTTCAATACAAGAGGAATCCAAGGGCCCTGATTGGTCGTGCAGTCTCCTAGAACCTGTGATGTGTCCCAGAAGTCCCAGAAGGCTGCGGGGAGGGTACCTATGAAAACCAGGTACTCGTCCCCCACACCCCCAAAAAAAAAAAATAAAAAAGTGGCAGAAGAGGGAAAATTAAAAAAATCAAAACTTACCGTTTTGGTTAAGTTCCGCTGTGTGAAAAAAAAAAAAAAAAAAAAAAAAAAAACACTTCCCTACGCTTTAAAGACACAAGGCATTCCATCCAGAACCAACATTTCCTGTTTGTGTTTTACTGTTCATGTAGTAAGAACCGGCCTTTACAGCATTTGTGTGCGCAGACAATTAGATTTTGTAGTCCTCAGTGCTGCCGAACTTCAGATCGTAGAGTGCCGCTTCCTGAACTTCCGGATCAGGGCATGTTCACTGTAGCGTCAGGAGGTTTCTTGCATGTCTCACGATTCCTCTCGCCCAGACTCCTCCTGCCCTTTGTTTTTGCTCATGTGTCAGGTGGATTCCTGCATTGGGGACTAAATGTTCCATGAATACTGGCACCCTACTAATACCTGCACAGGCATGGCCCGCTCTATTGGCATCAAGAGTCTTCTGCTTCCTCGCACCCATCCTATACTGTGCATGTACAGGATCTCACAAAAGTGAGTACACCCCTCACATTTTTGTAAATATTTTATTCTATCTTTTCATGTGACAACACTGAAGAAATGACACTTTGCTACAATGTAAAGTAGTGAGTGTACAGCTTGTATAACAGTGTAAATTTGCTGTCCCCTCAAAATAACTCAACACACAGCCATTAATGTCTAAACTGCTGGCAACAAAAGTGAGTACGATGAGCGCACGTATCGATGCAACCGCTCACAGTGAGTGTAGGGATCAGCAGAGCCCCCATGGTGAGCACATGGATCACTGCAAACTCCCATGATGAGTTGGGGTACTAGCGGGACTCCCATGATGAGTTGGGGTACTAGCGGGACTCCCATGATGAGTTGGGGTACTAGAGGGACTCCCATGATGAGTTGGGGTACTAGAGGGACTCCCATGATGAGTTGGGGTACTAGCGGGACTCCCATGAGTGCGGGGTACTAGCGGGACTCCCATGATGAGTTGGGGTACTAGAGGGACTCCCATGATGAGTTTGGGTACTAGAGGGACTCCCATGATGAGTTGGGGTACTAGAGGGACTCCCATGATGAGTTTGGGTACTAGCGGGACTCCCATGATGAGTTTGGGTACTAGAGGGACTCCCATGATGAGTTTGGGTACTAGAGGGACTCCCATGATGAGTTTGGGTACTAGAGGGACTCCCATGATGAGTTTGGGTACTAGAGGGACTCCCATGATGAGTTTGGGTACTAGAGGGACTCCCATGATGAGTTTGGGTACTAGAGGGACTCCCATGATGAGTTGGGGTACTAGAGGGACTCCCATGATGAGTTTGGGTACTAGCGGGACTCCCATGATGAGTTTGGGTACTAGCGGGACTCCCATGATGAGTTTGGGTACTAGCGGGACTCCCATGATGAGTTTGGGTACTAGCGGGACTCCCATGATGAGTTTGGGTACTAGCGGGACTCCCATGATGAGTTTGGGTACTAGCGGGACTCCCATGATGAGTTTGGGTACTAGAGGGACTCCCATGATGAGTTTGGGTACTAGAGGGACTCCCATGATGAGTTTGGGTACTAGAGGGACTCCCATGATGAGTTTGGGTACTAGAGGGACTCCCATGATGAGTTTGGGTACTAGAGGGACTCCCATGATGAGTTTGGGTACTAGAGGGACTCCCATGATGAGTTTGGGTACTAGAGGGACTCCCATGATGAGTTTGGGTACTAGAGGGACTCCCATGATGAGTTTGGGTACTAGAGGGACTCCCATGATGAGTTTGGGTACTAGAGGGACTCCCATGATGAGTTTGGGTACTAGAGGGACTCCCATGATGAGTTTGGGTACTAGAGGGACTCCCATGATGAGTTTGGGTACTAGAGGGACTCCCATGATGAGTTTGGGTACTAGAGGGACTCCCATGATGAGTTTGGGTACTAGAGGGACTCCCATGATGAGTTTGGGTACTAGAGGGACTCCCATGATGAGTTTGGGTACTAGAGGGACTCCCATGATGAGTTTGGGTACTAGAGGGACTCCCATGATGAGTTTGGGTACTAGAGGGACTCCCATGATGAGTTTGGGTACTAGAGGGACTCCCATGATGAGTTTGGGTACTAGAGGGACTCCCATGATGAGTTTGGGTACTAGAGGGACTCCCATGATGAGTTTGGGTACTAGAGGGACTCCCATGATGAGTTTGGGTACTAGAGGGACTCCCATGATGAGTTTGGGTACTAGAGGGACTCCCATGATGAGTTTGGGTACTAGAGGGACTCCCATGATGAGTTTGGGTACTAGAGGGACTCCCATGATGAGTTTGGGTACTAGAGGGACTCCCATGATGAGTTTGGGTACTAGAGGGACTCCCATGATGAGTTTGGGTACTAGAGGGACTCCCATGATGAGTTTGGGTACTAGAGGGACTCCCATGATGAGTTTGGGTACTAGAGGGACTCCCATGATGAGTTGGGGTACTAGAGGGACTCCCATGATGAGTTGGGGTACTAGAGGGACTCCCATGATGAGTTGGGGTACTAGAGGGACTCCCATGATGAGTTGGGGTACTAGAGGGACTCCCATGATGAGTTTGGGTACTAGAGGGACTCCCATGATGAGTGCGGGGGTTAGGGGAACTCCCACGATGAGTGCGGGGGTTAGGGGGACTCCCACGATGAGTGCGGGGATTAGGGGGACTCCCACGATGAGTGCGGGGATTAGGGGGACTCCCACGATGAGTGCGGGGATTAGGGGAACTCCCACGATGAGTGCGGGGATTAGGGGAACTCCCACGATGAGTGCGGGGATTAGGGGAACTCCCACGATGAGTGCGGGGATTAGGGGAACTCCCACGATGAGTGCGGGGATTAGGGGAACTCCCACGATGAGTGCGGGGATTAGGGGAACTCCCACGATGAGTGCGGGGATTAGGGGAACTCCCACGATGAGTGCGGGGATTAGGGGAACTCCCACGATGAGTGCAAGAATAACCTGAGACCCTGAGGTGAGCACAGCAATCACCGGAAACCCCCGAGAACCCGGCTGTGGATTTATAGTACATGTGTCTGCCCCCCCCCCCCAATGCATGTAGATTCCCTGGTAAGGATCCAAAGTGGTTTTCTTACCTGTACAGATTATTATTATTCGTATTATTATTATTATAATACACAATTTATATAGCGCCAACAGTTTATGCAGCTCTTTACAATGTAGAGGGGGGACAGCACAATTACAGTACAGTTCAATACAGAAGGGACAGGAGGGCCTTGCTTGTAGAGCTTACATTCTAAAGGGAGGGGGTGATGGTACAAAAGGTAATAGATGCGGGGAATGATTTGATGATGTCCGATCCCTCTGGAATAGATGTGTAGGGATCTGATGGCACCTTGTGGGCCACAAACGTCTTGCCGATCTGTCGGTCTGAGGACATGTACAGGAAAATCTATTTTGGATCCAAACTTTATTTTTTAATAAAATAGTGAACAGTTAAAAACAAGCTTTGCCCTGTTGCATTCCTCCCCCCTCCACAGTGTATAGATTTTTTTTTCTTTTTCTCCTGCTCCATGCCCCTCCCCTCCCAGCCCCGCCCTGCATTCCCTCGGATTATAACCTGACGGCACTGGGTTTGCTGGGTGGGTGTGAAAATATAGGATAAAGGGTTAAAAAAAAGGGGGCCGAGGGATAGGGTAGTAAAGGACCTTTTTACAGCTGGAAATGAAAAAAAAACACTTTGCAGAGCCCCTCCCACCTTCCACTTCACACCGACAGGCTTCTCTGAGGTTGTGGGCGGGGCCCCGGCTGTCGTCTCGTATAATGCAGAATTATTGGTCCTGCATTTTATGTGATGACATCATAGTGCACCGGCCAGGTGGAGCACCTCAGAGAAGAGCCTGCAGGGGACTGGTTGCACAGATGGAAGGAGCCTGCTGAAGCGAGGGAAATTTTTGCAGCTTATTCCACTATCCCACTATCCCTAGATGGTTGTAAACTCCTACTTATGACCAGTGAAGGGAGTATCTGCAGGTGATGCACAGAGGTGAAACAAACCCTCCTGCATAAGTTGTACCCGTCTATCTTCTCTACACCCTTTCAAATTCCAGACATTTGTAAAGCTTATCTGTGTGGTCAGAAAAAAGGGGGCAGAGAGCTGAAATTACACTCCTGCAGAGCTCGGTGAGAGCTGATTGGAGGGTAGGGACACACCCCCTTCACACAGGAACAGAGCTGAGGCTGTCAATCGCAGGCTACGTGCTGGAGCTCCCTCCCCTGTCACCATGTTTTCTTTTGGTGTCAGGAAAACTTGTCAGAAGTGACTCTGAAAGCAGAACAAAGCAGTTCTGTGGTGAGGTGATGCAGCCACTGTGTGCGATTGTATTATAGTGTAGTATAGGGGTAGGCAACCTGGGGCCCTCCAGCTGTTGTGGAACTACATTTCCCATGAGGCATTGCAAGGTTGGCAGTTACAATTACTCCCAGAGGCATGATGGGACTTGTAGTTCTGCAGCAGCTGGAGGGCCCCAGGTTGCCTACCCCTGGTGTAGTAGTATAGCATCAGCTACATACAGTTATCAGCGCGGTGTTCTGGTAGTGAAGCCTTGCAGCTGGTTTCCCACTGCGTATGCGCGAACCTTACTTTGTTATAATTATTATGTTGCAGGATTTAATTGGTGCCTTACAACATGAGGGCAGACAGTACAGATACATTACAGTTCAATACAAGAGGAATCCGAGGGCCCTGATTGGTCGTGCAGTCTCCTAGAACCTGTGATGTGTCCCAGAAGGCTGTGGGGAAGGGGGGGGGGGGGGGAGAACTCAAGCTTCGATTGCCGTGGTGGTGGATACCTATGAAATCCAGGTACTTGTTCTCCCCCACCCAAAAAAAAAAAACGTGGCAGAGTAGGGGGGAGAATGCAAAAAATCAGAACTTCCCTTTTTGGGTGAAGTTCCGCTGTGAGAAAAAAAAAAAAAAAAAAAAACACTTCCCTACGCTTTAACCGCTTCAGCCCCGGAAGAATTTACCCCCTTCCTGACCAGAGCACTTTTTTGCGATTCAGCACTGCGTCGCTTTAACTGACAATTACGCGGTGGTGTGACGTGGCTCCCAAACAAAATTGACATCCTTTTTTTTCCCACAAATGGAGCTTTCTTTTGGTGGTATTGGATCACAACTACAATTTTTTATTTTTTGCGCTATAAAGAATTAATTTTTGCTATAATATCCCAAAAAACATATTTAAAAAAATGTTTTTTTCTCGGTTTAGGCCGATATGTATTCTTCTACATATTTTTGGTAAAAAAAAATCGCAATAAGCGTTTATTGATTAGTTTGCGCAAAAGTTATAGCGTTTACAAAATAGGGAATTGTTTTATGGCATTTTTATTGATGATCTTTTTTTTTCCTAGTAATGGTGGCGATCAGCGATTTATTTATTTATTTATTTTTATTTTTTTTTTATCGTGACTGCGACATTATGGCGGACAGATTGGACAATTTTGACACATTTTTGGGACCATTGCCATTAATACAATGATCAGTGCTAAAAAAAATTGCATTGATTACTGTAAAAATGACACTGGCAGTGAAGGGGTTAACCACTAGGTGGCGCTGTAGGGGTTAAGTGTGTCCCAGGGGGTGATTCTAACTTGGGGGGCGGGGGGGAGGGGCTACGTGTGACACGACACTGATCACAGGGAGCAGAGATCAGTGTCACTAGGCAGAACTGGGAGATGCTTGTTTACAATAGCATCTAACCGTGAGACGATTGCGGGTGTCCCCGCGGACATCGGGTCCACGGGACCTGCGATCGCGGTCACGGAGCTCCCGGCGGCGCTCCCGCGAGCCGCTTCTTAAAGGGCAACGTACAGGTACGTTAATCTGCCTGTACGTGCCCTTCTGCTGCAGTATATCTGCGTGCG
This sequence comes from Aquarana catesbeiana, assembly GCF_042186555.1. NCBI lineage: Eukaryota > Metazoa > Chordata > Amphibia > Anura > Ranidae > Aquarana > Aquarana catesbeiana. The sequence continues at coordinate 186,829,383 of NC_133336.1, forward strand.
GTGGTCGGGAAGCGGTTAAAGACACAAGGCATTCCATCCAGAACCAACATTTCCTGTTTGTGTCTTACTGTTCATGTAGTAAGAACCGGCCTTTACAGCATTTGTGTGCGCAGACAATTACATTTTATAGTCGTCAGTGCTGCCAACTTCAGATCGTGGAGTGTCGCTCGTGTTCACTGTAGCGTCAGGAGGTTTCTTGCTCCAGGACTGCATGTCTTATGATTCCTCCTGCCCTTTGTCTTTGCTCATGTGTCAGGTGGATTCCTGCATTGGGACTAAATGTTCCATGAATACTGGCACCCTACTAATACTGCGCAGGCATGCCCGCTCTATTGGCATCAAAAGAGTCTTCTGCTTCCTCGCACCCATCCTATACTGTGCATGTACAGGATCTCACAAAAGTGAGTACACCCCTCACATTTTTGGAAATATTTTATTCTATCTTTTCATGTGACAACACTGAAGAAATGACACTTTGCTACAATGTAAAGTAGTGAGTGTACAGCTTGTATAACAGTGTAAATAACCCAACACACAGCCATTAATGTCTAAACTGCTGGCAACAAAAGTGAGTACACCCCTAAGTGAAAATGTCCAAATTGGGCCCAAAGTGTCAATATTTTGTGTGGCCACCATTATTTTCCTGCACTGCCTTAACCCTCTTGGGCATGGAGTTCACCAGAGCTTCACAGGTTGCCACTGGAGTCCTCTTCCACTCATCCATGAAGACATCACGGAGCTGGTGGATGTTAGAGACTTTGTGCTCCTCCAATGTCCATTTGAGGATGCCCCACAGATGCTCAATAGGGTTTAGATCTGGAGACATGCTTGGTCAGTCCATCACCTTTACCCTCAGCTTCTTTAGCAAGGCAGTGGTCATCTTTGAGGTGTGTTTGGGGTTGTTATCGTGTTGGAATACTGCCCTGCAGCCCAGTCTCCGCAGGGAGGGGATCATGCTCTGCTTCAGTATGTCACAGTACATGTTGGCATTCATGGTTCCCTCAATGAACTGTAGCTCCCCAGTGCCGGCAGCACTCATGCAGCCCCAGACCATGACACTCCCACCACCATGCTTGACTGTAGGCAAGACACACTTGTCTTCGTACTCCTCACCTGGTTGCCGCCACACACACTTGACACCATCTGAACCAAATAAGTTTATCTTGGTCTCATCAGACCACAGGACATGGTTCCAGTAATCCATGTCCTTAGTCTGCTTGTCTTCAGCAAACTGTTTGCGGGCTTTCATGTGCATCATCTTTAGAAGAGGCTTCCTTCTGGCATGACAGCCATGCAGACCAATTTGATGCAGTGTGTGGTGTATGGTCTGAGCACTGACAGGCTGACCCCCACCCCTTCAACTCTGCAGCAATGCTGGCAGCACTCATACGTCTATTTCTCAAAGACAACCTCTGGATATGACGCTGAGCACGTGCACTAAACTTCTTTGGTCAACCATGGTGAGGCCTGTTCTGATGGGAACCTGCCCTGTTAAACAGCTGTATGGTCTTGGCCACCGTGCTGCAGCTCAGTTTCAGGGTCTTGGCAATCTTATAGCCTAGGCCATCTTTATGTAGAGCAACAATTCTTTTTTTCAGATCCTCAGAGTGCTTTGCCATGAGGTGCCATGTTGAACTACCAGTGACCAGTATGAGAGAATGAGAACGATAACACCAATTTTAACACACCTGCTCCCCATTCACACCTGAGACCTTGTAACACTAATGAGTCACATGACACCGGGGAGGGAAAATGGCTAATTGGGCCCAATTTGGACATTTTCACTTAGGGGTGTACTCACTTTTGTTGCCAGTGGTTTAGACATTAATGGCTGTATGTTGAGTTATTTTGAGGGGACAGCAAATTTACACTGTTATACAAGCTGTACACTCACTACTTTACATTGTAGCAAAGTGTCATTTCTTCAGTGTTGTCACATGAAAAGATAGAATAAAATATTTATAAAAATGTGAGGGGTGTACTCACTTTTGGGAGATGCTGTATTCTCTGTGCTAATGTGTAAATACATACAATTGTGAGAAACAAAATTAGTGTGAACATGAATCATAAATCATTAATACAATCCCTTCTACTCTCTATAAACAATAACTAATCAGATGCATATTATGTAAAATACAAGCAAAGTGCAAAACAAGCATAAAAAGAATGTGCACAATTCAAAGCAGCATTGTTCAAGTGCTTGTTTGACAGTCCATAAACTCCAAAAAATATGAAAAAAGTTGAAAAAAATATATATAAAAAAAAAATAGTATCGATAAGAATTGTCATATAGAGTCCCAAATCCTCTTCAAAGAAGATCACCAAAGTGTGAATCCTTCACCACTCTCTCTGACGTGCCAGATAGCCATGCTTGTTAAATTATAAACCAGCAAACAAGCCAAATTTCTCCCAACGATCACCCAATGTACTTTTCTCTCCATATAAGCGTCGATCAGAATCCCTTCTCACAGGTCATAGCGCCCAGCGTGGGAAATAAAAAACGAGGCTCCCATAGTGTAAAACCATAGCAGGCTTGATTTAAGATATGAAAACCTGTCCACTCACATGTTAAAAGTGCCTACAGGGCACTTGGGAAGACACGCTTAGCTGTGTTGGTCGGTCAAACCATGCACCGCGGGCACAACCCGGCAAACGCGGGGCAGGAACTCTGACGTCGCCTCGTTTACTAAGCTCTGGATCGAATTTCTTACAAAGTGCACAGTCTATTTGTTGTGAATAAATTCACCTCTGAGTCCTAGAACTTCTTTGCATTTATAATAAACTCCTCCTCCTGTGACATCATACTGTATGGTACTTAAATTGATACTAAAGGATGGTTACAAAATTCACTGACAGAAACTAAGTAAAAAAAATTTTTTTTTAGTAAAAAATTAAAAAATCCAGCAGTGATTAAATACCACAAAAAAGCTCTATTTGTGTGAAGAAAATGATAAAAAAATTTGTTTGGGTACAGTGTAGCATGACCGCGCAATTGTCATTCAAAGTGCGACAGTGCTGAAAAATGGCCTGGGCAGGAAGGGGGTGTAAGTACCCGGTAGGCAAGTGGTTAATGTGACCTATAAACTACAACTCAGTTGAACAACAAACTGAAATCTTTTAGGTGGAGGGAAGTAAACATATGCAACCATATTATTTTAGTTTTATAAGTGTGCACACCCTTCAATGAATACTTTTGTTGAAGCACCTTTTGATTTATTACAGCACTCAGTCTTTTTAGGTATGAGTCTATCAGCATGGCACATCTTGACTTGGCAATATTTGCCCACTGTTTGCAAAAACACTCCAAACCTGCCAGATATTGCAAGGGCATCTCCTGTGTACAGCCCTCCTCAGTTCACCCCACAGATTTTCAATCGGATTCAGGTCTGGGCTCTGGCTGGGCCATTCCAAAACTTTAATCTTCTTCTGGTGAAGCCATTCCTTTGTTGATTTTGGATGTATGATTTGGGTCGTTGTGCTGAAAGATAAAGTTCCTCCTTCATGTTCAACTTTCTAGCAGAAGCCTGAAGGTTTTGTGCCAATATTGACTGGTATTTGGAACTGTTCATAATTCCCTCTACCTTGAATAAGGTCAGCTGAAGAAAAAAAACGCTCTAAAGTATGATGCCACCATGTTTTACGGTGGGTATGATGATGTTTTGGTGATGTGGTGTTTTTGCTGCCACCACCATGCTTCACAGTGGGTATGGTGTTCTTTTGTGGATGGGGATGTGCAGTGTTGTTTTTGCGCAAAACATATCTTTTGGAATTATGGCCAAAAAGTTCAACCTTGGTTTCATCAGACCAGAACACATTTTCTCACATGCTTTTGGGAGACTTCAGATTTGTTTTTGCAAAATTTAGCCGGACTTGGATGTTTTTCTTCGTAAGAAAAGGCTTCCTTCTTACCACTCTACCCCATAGCCCAGACATAGGAAGAATATGGGAGATTGTTGTCACATGTACCACACAGCCAGTACTTACCAGATATTCCTGCAGCTCCTTTAATGTTGCTGTAGGCCTCTTGGCAGCCTCCCTGACCAGTTCTCTTCTCCTCTTTGCATCAGTTTTGGAGGGATGTCCAGTTCTTGGTAATGTCACCGTTGTGCCATATTTTCTCCACTTGATGATGACTCTTCACTGTGTTCCATGGTATATCTAATGCCTTGGAAATTCTTTTATACCCTTCTGACTGATACCTTTTTAACAATGAGATCCCTCTGATGCTTTGGAAGCTCTCTGAGGACCATGGCTTTTGCTGTAGGATGTGACTAAAAAAATGTCAGGAAAGACCTACTTGAACAGCTGAACTTTATTTGGGGTTAACCAGAGAAACTTTAAATAATGGCAGGTGTGTACTGACTCCTATTTAACATGAGTTTGAATGTAAGGCCCCTTTCACACGATCGGACCGTTCAGGTCCGCCTGTCAGTTTTGACAGCGGATCTGAACGGGCGCTCCATGTTAGCCTATGGAGCGACGGATGCCAGCGGAGACATGTCCGCTGACATCCGACCCTGTCCGATCCGCTAAAAGCAGACAGATGGCCCTACGTCCAGATCCGTCGCTGGTGGATCGGATCGGGTGAGATCTGACGAAAATGGACATGCTCTCCGTTTTCATCCGATCCCTGGTTGGCAAGGCAGCAGCGGCACCTGACAAGCCCCTCCCCGCTCAGTGAGCAGAGCGGGACCTGTCATCCGCCAGCTCAGCGGAGATCAACAGAGAGATCTCCCGCTGAGCCGACGGACCGAGGCGGACTCCGTGGAAACAGAGTCCACCTTGTGTGAATGAGGCCTAATAGCTTAGTTCTAAACACGCATACATCCCCAGTTATAAGAGGGTGTGCACACTTATGCAACCACATTATTTTATTTTTTTTTATTTTTACTCCTCCCCTGCTAAAAGATTTCAATTTGTTTGTACAGTTTTTATATGTCGCATTAAAGGTGGAAAAAGGAAAAAGTTCTGAAATTACCGAATTTATCGGCATATAACACGCGTGTTAAATGCCGATTCCTGCTACCTCTGAGGGAAGAGGAGGATCAAGCGCCGCTGGATTACACAGATCCGCGATCTCCAGTGTACCCGGCGCTCAGTCACACACAGCCACGCCTCCTGGCCCCGCATTGGGCCACTATTCTGTCTATCGTATGAGCATTGCCAGGAGGCGGGACTGTGAGTGACTGAGCACCGAGTACACAGGATATCGCAGCTCTGTGTAATCAAGTACTGGCGAGGCTGCATTGATGGGCAATTTTGCGGCTGCCAATGGGCACTGAGCAGGCTGCATTGTTGGACAATTTAGAGATTGCAGATGGGCACTGAGAAGGGTGCATTGATGGGCACTGGTGAGGCTGCATTGATGGGCTGTGACCCTTATTTTGCTTCAAAGTTCTTTATTTGAAATGTTAGGTTTTTTTTTCCCCCTGAAACTTCCATCTTAAAATGAAGGTGCGTGTTATGCGCCTGTGCATGTTATACGCCGAAAAATACGTTATTTATCTTTTGTCTCATTTTTTTACATCACAGAAACCTGACATTTTAATAGGGGTGTGTAGACCACCATATTTCTAGGTAAATCTATTTCTGAGGGTGCTATTGACATGAAATTTTCCCCACATGTCGGTAACATCCCAGGCAATCCATACGTACAAAGAAACCAAACAAATAAGTTCAGAAATTAAGTTATGTGTAATAAAATGGAATGACACAGGGGAAAAATATTAAAATGATGAAGAAAGGGAGGTGCAAAAAGGCATTGAAAGCCAAGACACCAGCTGAAATCTATGAGTAATAAGAACGCAAATGAATATCGGCTGTTTCGGTCTGAACTGATGGCCTATAAAAAGGTGTCTTATTACCAAGGTATCACACAAGAAAAATATCATGATGGTTACAGGAGGATTTCTAAACTTCTGAATGTTCCAGTGAGCACTGTTGGGGCCATAATCTGGAAGTGGAAAGAACATTTCACCATAAACCGCCCATGACCAGGTGCTCCTCACAATGTTTCTGACAGAGGAGTGAAAGGAATCATCAGAAGAGTTGTCCAAGGACCACTTGTGGAGAGCTTCAGAAAGGCCTGGAATTAGCAGGTACAATTGTTTCAAAGAAAACAATAAGTAATGCACTCAACCGCCATGGCCTGTATGCACGATCACCACGCAAGACTCCATTGCTGAAGAAAAAGCATGTAGAAGCTAATTTTGAAGTTTGCTGTACATTTAGACAAGCCTGTGAAATACTGGGAGAATATAGTCTGGTCAGATGAGACCAACACTGAACTCTTTGGATGCCATAATACACACCATGTTTGGAGGTCAAATGGCACATCACCCCAAAAACACCGCCCATACCAACAGTGAGGTTTGGAGGTGGGAACATCATGGCATGGGGCTGTTATTCAGCATACAGTACTGGCAAATGTCATATGATTGAAGGAAGAATGAATGGAATAAATGTACCAAGACATTCTTGATAAAAAATCTGCTGCCATCTACCAGGATGATGAAGATGAAACGATGGTGGACGTTTCAGCCAGACAATGATCCCAAACACAAAGCCAAGGAAACTCTCAATTGGTTTTAACCGGTTGCCGACCAGCCGCTGCAATTATACTGCGGCAGGTTGGCTCGGCTGCGTAAATCATTATAGGTGTGCGTCAGGCTCGTACACAGCGATATGTGGGCGCGCTCCGATTGGCCTGCGGGGGGGAGCCAATCAGCGGGTCCGGCGCACTCTTATGTCCGCGGCCACTCACAATCGTTCCCTGCAGAGACAGAACTGGAATCATCCAAAGTAAACAAGGCAGATCTCCGTTCTGTCAGGGGATCACACAGAAATCTTTTCTATATCTGCTATGGAGGAAGACGGATCTGTGTGTTGTCCCAGGCAGCCCATCCCCCATACAGTTAGTAAACACACCCAGGGAACACCTTTAACCTCTTGATCGCCCCTAGTGTTAACCCCTTCCCTGCCTCCAGTACAATAACGGTGCATATTTTTAGCACTGATCACTGTAATAATGTCACTGGTTCCCAAAAAAATGTCAAAGATGTCAGGTGTCCGATCTGTCCGCCACAATGTCAGTCTCGCAAAAAATCGCAGATCACCGCCTTTTCTAGTAAAAACAAAAATAATAATATAAAAATGCCATGAATCTTTCCCCTATTTTATAGACTCTATAACTTTTGCGCAAACCAATCAATATACGCTTATTGGGTTTTTTTTTTATTTTTGGTGAAAAAAAAAAAAAAAATGTTGCAGAATATAAAATGGCCTAAATTGATAAAGAAATTTTGTTTTGTTGTTTGTTTTTTTTTTTTTTTTTTTTTTATTGGGAGTGTTTTTATAGCAGAAAATTAAAAAAAAAATGTTTTTTTTTTCTAAATTGTCGCTTTTTTTTTTTTTTTTTGTTTAGTGCAAAAAATTAAAACCGCAGAGGTGATCAAATGCAACCAAAAGAAAGCTCTATTTTGTGGGAAAAAAGCGAACATCAATTTTTTTTTTTTTGGGTACAGCGTCGCACGTCCGCGCAATTGTCAGCTAAAGTAACGCAGTTCCGCATTGCAAAAAATGGCCTGATCATTATGAGGAACTGCAGTCTGCTCACATAATTCATAATAAAAACATTTTTGCCATTCTGAAGCTTCCCTCCAACCACTTTGCATATTATCTTATATATACTGTGATTCTGTCACTTGCCAAATATGCTGCAGAAATCTCCCTCTACTGAGTCTGGCTGCAGCCATTTTAACTGTGGGCAGCTGAAGCTACTGCCTCTTCACTTCCTGGATTTACACAGAGGCACACCTCCAGCTCTGCAGCTCTCATTGACCCTCTTAAGACTCATCCCCCCCCTCCCTTCCTGGCAAACTCTCACAAGAGTCGCATGATGTCATACCCCTAGGCATTTTACCAGACAAGAAAAAGGAAGTGGGCTGTATAAGATATTTACTGGCAGAAAAAAAATGTTTTACTATCCAAAGTTAAAACAACAAGGGCAGAAGATTTAATAGATGGAAAGATGGAAGTGCCACTTTAAGGGGGCAAACCCTTCCGGGGCTGAAGTGGGTAAAGAAAGAAAATGAATACTTTTTCCCTGTGTCATTCCATTTTTTTACACAACTTCATTTCTGCATTTATTTGTTTTGGTTTCTTTGTATGTATGGATTGGATGGGTTGTTGCTAGACATGTGCACTGCCGAAAAATTAGTTTTAGTTTCATTCATTTTTTTTAAATTATTATTATTATTTATTCATTATTATCGCAATTTGTAAATTCTAAAATCGGAAAATTCTAAATAATAACTAAAAATAGCTATTTAAATTATAGGTATTGCAATTTCCTTTCAAATTTTGTCTGTTTTGTCTAACAAATACGACTTTATCCGAAGTTACGAATTATCCGAAATAACGAGTGCCGCATCTGAACAAATGGAATGGATCGAATTAATTAATAATACGTTTTTTTAATTGTTTATTATTCGTTGCGTTCCATTCGTTTAGATGCGGCATTCATTATTTCGGATAATTCGTAACTTGGGATAAATTTGTATTCGATCACTAACAGACAAATTTGAAAGGAAATTGAAAGGGAATTGCAATACCTATAATTTAATAGTTATTTCAGATTTCGTAATTTTTAAATTAAAAAAAAAAAAAAAAAAATTTAAAGTACGAATATTCCCAAAAATTTGTTAAACAGGTTTTCGTTAATTCGTTAAACTAATTCGGAACTAAACGAATCGCACACGTCTAATTGCTACCGAGATGTAGTGAAAATTTTATGTCCATTGCACCTTTTAGAAATATATTTACCTAGAAAAATGGTGACATGTTCAATACTTATTTTACCCGCTGTATAATTTAATTTATAACTTTTTGGGATATTTGTTCAGTAAGTGCAAAAATAAGTCGGCGGATAACTTCCTGTCCTCTGTCTACAGATTACAACCTCCTGGCCATGTTTGAAGGGGGTAGGGGGGAGATGTTCTGTAGTCCTGTCCTGAGGTGATAACACTCCTCCATAGGTACAGTACAGTGATTGTTGTTCCTTTGACAGGAAGTGCATTACTGGCAGGATCAGCAGGTTAAAAAAAAACAAAGCTAATGCAGCCACTAAATGTAAGGGCTGGGAAACTGCATTAGGTGAAAGCGGAGCCTTCAACCCTAACAAATTAATTGTTTGTATCTGGCTCCAACCCCCTCCCGCTCCCACCATTTGAATATTTATTTTATTTATTTTTTGCTTTTTTTTTTTTTTTTTTTTTTGTGCTGTCCTTTTCACCTAGGGAAGAATTACATTGCACCCAATCCAGTTGTGCGCTGAGGGGCTCTACCCGGCCTTCATTTCAAAGCAGAGACCTTTGGCGCATGTGTGGATTTGCCCTCGGACATGATGCAATTTTGAAGTACACACTTTGCTCTTGATCTGTGCATGCGCAGATCGAGCATAATTTCCCGTACCTTCCTAATCGCGCTGCGTTCACACAGCCAAACGCTAAGATCTGCCAGGTCCCTTTGCTGACAGCGCGTGAGAAGAGCTAATAAGCGGCTTTCCTCAAAGGAGATTGCACTGATAATCGGGCAATAATTCAGTGCAGCCGCCACCAGTGATGCCTGTCAGTGCCGCCTTTTAGTGCCCACTCGGGAGAAGCACGGGGGGGGGCGCGGACTTCCCCTCCCGCTGCCTGTAAGAGCAATCAAGCGGCTGAACAGCCGCTATGATTGTTCTTACGGTGAAAGGAATCGCTGGTGGAAAAAAATGATACCACTGAAAGACCAGGATGTCATATGATGGCCAGCGGTCCGCAAGTGGTTAAATACCACCAAAAGAAAGCTCTATCTGTTTCCAAATAAAAAAAAAAAAAAAAAAAAATTTAATAATTTGGGTATAGCATTGCATGATCGCGCAATTGTCATTCAAAGTGTGACGACGCTGAATATTGGCCTGGGCAGGGAGGGAGTAAAAGTGCCTGTATGTAATAAAGTGGTTAAATTCTGGGGTTCAGATACATTTTTAAAGGTGGTAGTTCTGTGCTGATGGTTTATAATCCCTTAACCACTTACTTACCGGGCACTTAAACCCCCTTCCTGCCAGGCCAATTTTCAGCTTTCAGCGCAGTCACACTTTGAATGACAATTGTGCGGTCATGCTACAGTTTACCCAAATTAATTTTTTTTTTTTTTTTTTTTTCACACATATAGACCTTTCTTTTGGTTGTATTTAATTGTTGCTGGGTTTTTTATTATTTGCTAAATAAAACAAAAAAGGCCTGAGAATTTTGAAAAAAAAAAAAAAACTTGTTTTTTTTTTTTACTTAATTTTTCTCATTCACTGGTGGTTGGCGCTGATGGGCACTGGTGGTTGGCGCTGATGGGCACTGGTGGTTGGCGCTGATGGGCACTGGTAGTTGGCGCTGATGGGCACTGGTAGTTGGCGCTGATGGGCACTGGTAGTTGGCGCTGATGGGCACTGGTAGTTGGCGCTGATGGGCAGCACTGATCTGTGGCAATGATTGAGACACTGGGCATTGATTGGCAGCACTGGTGGGTGCCACTTTGGGCACTGGTAGGTACTGATATAGTGGGCACTGGTAGCTGACACTGGTGGGCACAGAAAATGCAGCCGTGGCTTTTTGTGTGAGGGACCGATGTCCCTCCTGACAGGAGCCGGTGATCGGCTTTTTTTCCCCCTCCACGCTGACAGCGTGAGGGAACAAAAAAATTTGATTACTGAGCTTTTGTTTACATCACATGATCAGCCGTCATTGGCTGACATCTGATCACGTGGTAAGAGGCCGGGGGATCGATCCCTCACTCTGATCTGTGATCAGCCGAGTCTCATAGACTTGGTGATCACACAGCGTGCGCGGGAGGACGTTCATGGACGCCCTCCCAGTTAAAAAGCTTTTTATTTTATTTTCCTTCTTTTACAGAACAGACATTTTTGTAGTCCTATAATAATCAAATCCCGCTCCGCGCAACCTGTATACCTCACTGAACACGATAAGCGTGAATAAATAATGTCGCCAGCTAGAACAATGAGTGGAGATTTCACAACATCCTCTCTATGAAATGAATATATACAGCACAAAAAAATTGTGTTATCAGTCCAAGCATAAAAAAAAACCATTTCTGTGATATTTAACCAGTCCATGCATAAACATATGAATAAATCAATTTGCTGATACCTAATCCATGGATAAATCAAAGGCAATAAAAAAATTTAAATGAAAAAATGTATATAAAGTGCAATTAGTGATCGTCGCTTCTTCAAGTGAGGTGAAAATCCTGCTCACCGGATAGATGATCCCTCCGATTCCAAGTGCGCTCATCTATCATCATGCGTAAATCACATGGAACAGAGAGGCAAAAAACATGGTGCTCTCTATTTCTATAAATGTATTACAACACCCCAGCAACTACAGAACACTCACAGGAATAAAACAATCCTGTATAATAATATTGTGCTTTGTAAATCTAGTCATCAGCCTGCTTGCTCTGCTCCTCCCTCCTAGACGCGTTGCGCCCTCCAATTGGGCTTCATCAGTGCCTACATCAAGTCTTGTTTTTGTTAGACCCCTAGCACACTAGGGATTCTAGCCCCTATGCATTAAGTGCTGGGTATTTGTCCCCAAATGCATAGTGCCCTAAATGCCAGTACCACTTAGTACAGCATTCAGCCTTGTCTAGCTGTAGGATATTTCAGCCAGTCATAAACTTTGCAGGCAGCTGGCTTGATGCTGCACCTGTGCCTCCTGGGCACAATAAAATGCGGGGGTAGCCCTGCTCTGCAAGGGACCTAAGGCCTGATTCACGCTACTATGGCTCTGCGCGGGCATGGCAGCCCATTACTTTAAATGGGCTGCTGTGCTCCTGAAGATGCAGGGAAAAGGTCCCTGTATCATTTTTGGAATCGCACACCTCACAGAAACCGCAAGTGCAGTTGGGTTATCGGTGCAGGAAATGGCTGCTGTGATTTCCATTAGAATTTATGGCATCCGGATGCATCTTCTGTATGTGTGTTTTTATTTTTTTTTTTTTTCTGTGTAGGTGGTTGCGGCTGTGGGAGCAGGAACCACCCGCACAAGTGTGAACCAGGCCTAAAGTGATTGTAAAGTCTCATGTTTTTTCCTATAAGAATAACAAACATGTTATACTTGCCTTCTCTGTTGCAGTGGATTTGCACAGAGCAGTCCGGATCCTCCTCTTCTCGGGTCCCTCGTCTGTGATCCTGGCCCCTCCCTCCTGTTCAGTGCCCCCACAGCAAGCAGCTTGCTATTGGGGCACATGAGCCAAGTCACAGCTCCATTCAGGCACAGAGCCCTTACCCGGCCCAGCCCCCTCTCTCTCCTGATTGGCTAGCTGATTTTGATTGACAGCAGTAAGAGCCAGTGGTGCCACTGCTGTGTCTCCTCAATCAGGAAGGAGAAGCTGGATGGCTGAGACATTCATGGACATCGCTGGACACAGAGGGACCTCAGGTAAGTGTTGAGGGGGATTGCTGCACACAGAAGGCTTTTTATCTTAATGCAAAGAATGTGTTAAGATAAAAAACCTTCTACCTTTACAACTCCTTTAACCACTTAAGCCCCGGACCATTTGGCTGGCCAAAGACCAGAGCACTTTTTGTGATTCGGCACTGCGTTGCTTTAACTGACAATTGCGCGGTCGTGTGACGTGGCTTCCAAACAAAATTGACGTCCTTTTTTCCCCACAGATAGAGCTTTTTTTTGGTGGTATTTGATCGCCTCTGCAGTTTTTTTTTTTTGCGCTGTAAACAAAAAAAAGAGCGACAATTTTGAAAAAAACTAATATATTTTTTACTTTTTGCTATAATAAATATCCCCCAAAAATATATTAAAAAAAACATTTTTTTTTTCTCAGTTTAGGCCGATATGTATTCTACATATTTTTGGTAAAAAAAAAATCACAATAGGCGTTTGATTGGTTTGAGCAAAAGTTTTAACGTCTACAAAATAGGGGATAGTTTTATAGGGACGTACCTGTACGCCCATATGCCTGTCCGTGCCATTGTGTGCGATATATATCTACATGCAGCGGTTAAAGCGAAGTTCCAGTCATTTCTGTTTTTTTTTTTTTTTTTTTTTTTTTTTTTACTATCACTTAGCTACAAAAAGTGTAGCTGCTGACTTTAAATAAACACACTTTTTATTGGACATTAAAATAACGTTTTATAAAAAGGCCAGTAGCTTTGCAGTGAGTCTTTCAACGTTTTTTTAGTGTTTTTCTACTTTTTTTTGATAATTTTTTTCTTTTTTTTTTTTTTCGATGGAACAAAAACGTTAAACGTTGGTGAGCCGCGTTTTTGAGTGTTTATCGACGTTTATGAGCGTTTGGCGTTTTTTGTGGTCAGAAAAACGACTCCTGAACGCGATTTTATGGCGTTCAGAAAACAGCCAATAATTTCCACTGCTGATAAACATCCAAAAAGGTCCGTGTGTGCATGGACACATAGGATAACATAGAGGGGAGTTTATGGGCTGTTAAAAAAAAAAAAAAAAAATGGCCGTTTATGACCTTCAGTGTGCATGGAGTCTCACCTGTCGCACAGTCCAGCAGTGCACTGACCCCAGCAGTTTTCTTCCTCTCTCCTCCCTCGGTGGCACCGGCATTTCTACTATGGCCACCCAGATGTGACAGCTTGTGGCTTCACAGCAGGGTGCCCACTGCGCATGTGCGAGCGGCTCTGCGACTGGTCCCGAAGTTTTCTAGGATCTGTCCTGTGTCCCAGAAGACTTCGGGAGGGAGGGGGGAAGTAGAACTTCCACTTCTGATCGCCTAAGGTGGCCGGTGTCTTGCCGAGAAAGTTCCCTCGGCGGATAAGGACCCCCCCTACTGCGCTTGCGCAGTAGGAATGACTAGGAGCCGCTGAAAATAGCCGAAGAAGAAAAACTTCAATCAGCTGTACACGGCGCCTGCGCTCTGGGTCCAGGTTCAAGCCCCACCATCCAAGTGGACCTAGAGGGGGAATAAAAAAGTGCCGAGCGCAGCGAGGCCGTGCCTGAAGCGTGGCGAGCGAAGCGAGCCCGTGAGGGGCCCTCTTACAGGCGCCGTGTACAGCTGATTTCTTCTCTATTTCGCTTCGCCTATTTCCGCCGGCTCCTACTGCGCAGGCGCAGTAGAGGGGGGACCTTATCTGCCGAGAGAAACTTTCTCGGCAGAACACCGGAACAGAAGTGGCTGTGGGTACCTGTCAAAAACTGGGGTACCCGCCTCCCTCCTCCCCAAAAGTTCTGTTTCACCATCAGGAGCTGGGGGAGGAGGCCTTAAAACGGAAGTTCCACTTTTGGATGGAACTCCTGCTTTAAGGCTAGTACACACTATTAAGAAAATCGGTGTGAACATTTTCGTCTGAGGAACGATCGTACGATTTTCTGCGATCACAACTTTTGACAGCTGATTCAGAGCGAAAATTTCCGAAGGGACAAACTCCACAATTTTCCTCGTAACGGGAACAGAACAAACGATTTTTGTTTTAATGTGTACCGTTTTTGTACGAGAAAAATCAGAAACGGAAAACTGCGCATGATCAGAAACAATAAACAACAATTATTTCCTTCCTTGGTTCCGACTTGCTGTGAAACAATGAGGAAAATCAGACGATCGTTTGGTTGATTTTCTTATAGTGTTTCCATCTTTAGTGTGACTGGTGCTCTTAGACTATGCACAGTGCGCTCCTTCTGAAGTCCTTGGGGTGCACCATTGAATGGGTATCACTGCAAGCTCTAAATGTAATCTGATGGTAGGAGCTTACGCAGCAATACAAGCTCACTTTGGGGGAAATTTACTAAAATTTGAGAGTGCAAAATCTGGTGCAGCTTTCAATCAGCTTCCAGATAATTTTATTTATTTTTTTTTAATCAAAGCTTTATTGAACAAGCTGGACTTAGAAGCTGATTGGCTACCATGCACAGCTGCACCAGATTCTGAGTGCTCCAGTTTTAGTAAATCTCCCACTTAGGCCCCATTCACACCCGGGGGATTATCCGCTTGAAGCTCAAAAAAGCTGGAGGAGGAAAAAAAAATCAATTCTTCTCTATGGAGATGGTTCACATCTCCACTCCAAGTCGCCTGAAACCAAACAAGTTCTGGAGCTTTTTTTTTTGTCGCTCGAATCGGGCAGGTTTGGGCGTTTTTGACGTGTTTTGTATTTCCATAGAAATTAATCGAAATGCGCCATTGGCGCGTTTCTGGGTAATCTTTTGCTCAAATGAAAAAAAAATGAAATGGTAATAATATATGAATAAATAAATGTAAAATACGTAAATAACTAAAAATGATCATAAATAAGTAAAATAAATGAATAATGTGTAATACATGAATAAATAATTAACCTCCAACCTTAATCACTTCAATACCGGGCACTTACAACCCCTTCCTGTCCAGGCCAATTTTCAGCTTTCAGCGCTGTTGCGCTTTGAATGACAATTGTGCGGTCGTGCTACACTGTACCCAAACAATTTTTTTTTTTTTTTTTTTTTTTATCATTTGGTTCCCACAAATAGAGCTTTTTTTTTTTTTTATTCACTGCTGGGGTTTTTAGTTTTTGTGCAACAAATAAAAAAAGATCGAAAATGTTGAAAAAAAAAAGTTTTCTTTGTTTCTGTTATAAAATTTTGTAAATAAGTACGTTTTCTCCACTGATAGGCAGCACTGATGGGTACTTATGGGTGGCACTGATGATAGGTGACACTGATGGGTGGCACTGATGGATACTGATGGCACTGAAGGGCGTCACTGATAAGGAGACATCTGGCAGGCATTAGTAATGGGCACTGACTGACACCATTTGTGGGCACTGATTGGCATATTTTGGGCACTGACTGTCATCCCTGGTGGCCATGGGTGGCATACCTGGTCATCCATCCGTGGTGGCCATCCCTGGTGGTCCAGTGTAGGCATGGGGGGGGGGCTGCACTGATAATCAGCGCAGAACCCACAAACGTTCCTAATATTGGGAGAACATTATCTAATTGAGGAAGGGGCAGGAACCAGGAAAGAAAAGGATATGGTAATGGACAGGGCTTGACAAATTTGCTTTGAATCTAGAAGCCAACTCGGTTAAAGTGTGTTTTTTTTTTTTTTTTTTTTTTTTTTTTTTTTTTTTTTTTTTAACAAAGCTTACGGGTGGAGCATGTAACGTGAAGGTGAACTTATCCTTTAACCCTTTCACAGACAGAGCCGTTTTTTGCACACATTTAAAAAAATTATTTTAGGCCTGAAGATTACATAAACCTTAAACCATTTTATATTTTCTGAAAGCAGACACCTCAGAGAATAAAATAGTGGTAGTTCCAACTTTTTTTTTTATGTCACACGATATTACTGCAGAAGTCTAGGAAACGCAACATTTCAGTAAAAAAAATATTAAAAGTTAATTTTAGGGGTCACAAAAACGCAATAAATTACCCAATTTAAAAGCCGAGGTTGCACCGAGTAAACAGATTGCCCAAAGTCTTGGCGTATGGCTTCTAATTGCTGGTTCACTTGGCACCACAACTTCTTTTAATGTCTAAAATGGTCAGGAGAGCCAATTTGCAAGCCTTGGCCATGGTTGGTTTTGCTGCTGTAAATTATAAATGTGATAAGGTCAAACTGCGCTTGCGGTACATCCTTGAAATTGAAGATTTAGTAAGTCTTCCCAGCAATTGATCGAACGCTTCTCCCAAACTGTGTAGACAAGTTAATAAACCCCAATATAAAACGCTTAAAGTGTAAGTAAACCCACCTATCGTTTTCAGCCAAGGAAGCTGCCATCTTTGCCTCTGTTTAATCTACAACTGCCATGATGCTGCACATGTGATCAGTTATGACACCAGCCATTGGATGGCTTGACAGTTTGGTTGAGAGCACAACCAATGGGAGTGTTACATTTCCGGCACGTCGGAAATGTAACAGTTTTATGGATGGGTTTACTTCCACTTTAATTTTCGGATGGTTACACCAGATGTGTAGGAGTGGACCCACAGTAGGACATCTCTGAAAGCATTTGGATGAAGTTCCTTGTATTGATTTAGCCATCCTTTGGGGATCATGCCCTTGGGTATGCTTTTATGGTGCTTTTTATTGTATTTTGATACTGAACTGTAAGTTAATTAAGGTAATGAATGTTGGCAAATTTCCTACCAGCTGATAACCAAGAATGGAATGTGGATAAAAATGGCAATTCTGTTAGAAGGTATTCTCTTGGGTACAATGGGTAGACCTTCCCAGTACAGGTTGCATTTCCTTCTACAGGCCCCAGAGTTTATAGGACATTTAGTTGCTCCTTTGTTATCAATATGGAGATCTGGTGGTGGAAAACGTAACACCATTAAAGTCACTTTTGGAGTGTTTTATGGGCTAAGCTAGTCTTCTGCCTTCATAGGCCAGCCTATAGAACCCTTTAGTAAACTACTACACCTGTGCCACCAGCACAAGGGGGAACGGCACTGGGATGTAAACGGTTCCATGCCGTCGGCACTGATGCACCTTAACTCCACCTGGATAGGCAAGTGTAATTCTAGCTCCAATTTTAATGCAACACCGAGAACACAAATGTTGTTGAGTTTAATTTAAAAATGCAATACAATAAAATACAAAAAATACATTTTATTGTTTCCTGCTCTACTTTATACTCATGTTTGCTATGATTCAATGCAGCCATGGACGAATCCGACGTGAGCGATCTGGAGAATATGGTGGTGGAGGAGTTGGGCATCTCTATGAGGGAGCTTCAGGAGTTTATAGAGAAAGAGGTGGAGAAGAATGAGTTTGTGAAGCAGCGGAAAGCTCAGTTGTTGGAGCTGGAGCAAATGGTGAAGCAGAAGGAGGATGAGGTGGCTCATGTGGACAGCTTGTGTGACAATGCTTCAAGGTAACGGAACAAACCATTGATTGGTATTTATTTATTACAGGTACTTGTATAGCGCCATGGATTTATGCAGCACTTTACATATTTATTATACATTCATGTTAGTCTCTGCCCTTACAACCTAAGGTCCCTACATTCATACACACACACACACATACTGGGGCCAATTTAGACAGGTATTTAGGTTATGGGCTAATTTAGCGAAATGTCACTACATTTTCAGCATCCAATCAGATTCTTCCTATGACTCCCCCAGTAATTATAGGTTAATGGGTGCCCCACTGAATGTTGTTAAGGTCAGCTGTGATCTGAACGTATATATACGTAGTTACAACACTATGCATTACAAGGAACATTATCCCTTCATGCAGGCACATGTTAGAGCTTTTTAGGGAAATGCCCACTGGCAGTGGGAGAAATGCAAATTGTGTGTTAGCCCAAATGAACTATTTTCTACATTGGCAGGTGTGCCCATTGGGTGTGCTGTATAAACTGTATGTAACCTTGGCTACATACAGTACACAGCGCCATGTTCGGGCAGTGGGAAGGAGACTTCCCACACCAGAACACAATTAAGTCTAGCTGAGCGCTGCTCAGCCATTCATAGGCAGCTTTGTATTGTCTGAATACAAAGCTTCCTTTTCTTCATAATGTTATCCACCTGCCTCAGCCAATTGGAGGCAGCTTTGTATTCATTTAGGGAATACAAAGCCGCCTATGATTGGCTGAGCAGCTCTCAGCCAATCAGAGGCAGCTTTGTATTCACTTAGGGAATACAAAGCCGCCTATGAATGGCTGAGCAGCTCTCAGCCAGACTGAATTTTGTTCTGGTTATGGGAAGTTCCTGTCCTTTTGTCAGAGTGAGGTGCTTTAGACTGTATGTAGATGAGGCTACATTCAGCTGATAAAGAACCCAGTGGGCACACCTGTTTGTTTATAAAGCTTGAAGACCCCTCTTCTACGCTAAGGGTCAGTTTACTGTCCTTCAGACTTTAGGAGGGCCAGATTGTGGCTAATGGGAGTAGAAAATGCCCCAGCAGAATTAAAAAAAAAAAAAATGTTGTCAGTAAGAGTAGGAAGAACGCCCTATCATTTCTGGCAGGAACCATGCTCTGTCGTTGGTGTCAATGGGAGGAATAATGCCCCACTGTTGGTGTCAGTGAAAGGAATGGTGCCTCATTGATGGGGTCAGTGGAAGGAAGAGTGATTTAAAGGTTGAACAAAGGCCACTGCTTTAGGGGCCAGACTGTGTCCATTTAGAGTAGAAATTGTCCTGGTGTCAGTGGGAGCAAACAGTCCATCTTTGGTATTCAGGGAAGAATAGGGCCCCGTAGTTGGCGTCAGCGGGCCAGATAAGGCCCTGTAGTTGGCGTCAGCGGGTGGAATAGGGCTCCGTAGTTGGCGTCAGCGGGTGGAATAGTGTCTCGTATCAAGCAAAGGGCCACAATTTGGAGACCACCAGTGTAGAAACTAGTTTGGACCAGCTTGGCCCAAATAAACTAGTTAAAGTGACCGTAAAGGTGGAGCTCAGCTTTAAAATAGATTGAAGACCATAGGATTAAAAACAAATTGCAGCAAAAAAAAAAAGTCTTACTAAGAATTTACTAAGGCGAGGGCTCTATATTCCTGAACGGCCCCTTTTGTAAGTGTAAAGAATCTCTCTTTCCTGAATCTGTGCATTTTTTGGAGTTAAAATAGATGCTTTAACTAAATACCAGTAAGTGGGCATTTTTTGGTGTCACAGCATAGTAGATGAGCTCCTATTTTGGAAAATGATGTTTGGGATCTATCATATGGATCAGTTCACTGATCCTGGATAATGCTTTGACGGGAAGAAGGTACCCTTTACAATTCTGCTTATTGCAGGGCTCTTGAGGACTGTGAGATGTTGGTGAAAACACTATACAGTGAGATGGGCATCACCTACAAGGAGATCAGCTCAGACGACGATGAATCTTCCAAACCTGTGGAAGTCATTGAAATTCCAGATGAGGACGAGGAGGATGACGATGTCATGAGTGTGGGATCAGGTGGGTGACCATGTGTTGTGTTTTGTTGTTTTTTCATTTTCTGTAGGTTTTGGAAGGGTTACACATCATGAATACTGTAACAAGGTAAATGGCATACAGTGGAACCTTGGATTATGAGCATAATCCTTTTCCCCATAGAAGTCAATGGAAACAAAGATAATTCGTTTCGCATTGACTTCTATTGCATGCAATACCGCATGTGGCCGGGGGGGGAGGGGGGGGGGGCGCGGCGCTGTAGAGTAATTCTCTTAAACACTCTGGGACAGCTCGGCTGAAAGCTGAACTCGGAAAGGCTCAGAAACACTCGGGAACTGAGTATTTCCAAACGGCTCCTAACCGTTCCGAGTGCGCCCCCGCACCTCTGGCCAAATGCAGTACTGCACACCCCATTAGCTTGAATTCTGCTCGTTCTGTGAGACAACACTCGCAAATCGAGTCAGAATTAAAAAAAAAAAAAAAAAAAAGTTGCTTGGTAACCACGTTACTCGTTAACCAAGGTTCCACTGTACAAGTAATTCTGTAAACACATGTATAGTCTAATAAAGTTATTTGTTTAAGCCCGGGTTCACACCACAACGAGCTGCGGATCGCACAGGAGCGCTGTGCGTCCCTGTTCACCGTTTCAGGGATGAATCAGGGCCGATTCTATGCCTGAATTTGGCCCTGAAACGCAGCCAAAGACGCACAGCGTTTTTGTGCAGTGCGCACCGCAGCCGCCCCGGAGATATGTGAACTGGCTCCATAGGGAGCCAGTCACATTCTCCTGCTATGCGAATTAGAGGTGCGGAAACGCACCTCTAATTCGCATAGGTGTGAACCCGGGCTTAATGTTCTTGGGAAATCGCATGATTTATAATGAAATTATGAATCCTTTGCTGAAGCATTGGGGTGAAAATAAAATTAGTATTGGCCTTCTTGCAGATGGCTCAATCACCATTCCCCCTTATCATTTGGGTAAGTCTAGCCATACACTGTAAGATTTCTCTTGCCAAGCTCTGCTGAGAAAGGCAAAATCAATAGATTCAAACTAAATAGCATGAATGAGGACTGTTCCCTGCTGGGTATTGTATTTTGCCGGCATCTGGCACCTGCAGTTGTCTGAACACTGTCTGGGATTTTTTCACCTTTTCAGATTGAGGTTTGTTGAGCCCAGGTGGTGCCTAAAGGCCACCCACTGCTCAGATTTCGGCATGATTCAACAGCCGTGAATAGAGCCGGGTGATGACAAGCACTTCAGAAGAGCTCGTTATCACTCAAATTTTCTACCGCATCTAAAATATCCATTGTACCCAGTTTCCGGGAGAACATTGGATTAAAGCAATTGTAAAGGTTAAAATTAAATTTCAATTTAGTATTTTTTGCTAGAAAATTACTTAGAACTCCCAAACATTATATGTTTGTTTTTTTTTGTTTTTTTAGCACAGACCCTAGAGAATAAAATGGCAACTGTTGCAATTTTTTATGTCACACCGTATTTGCGCAGCGGTCTTTCAAAAGCATTTTTTTTGGAGAAAATACACTTTTTTTTTTTTTTTTAAATTTAGCCCAATTTTTTTTTGTATAATGTGAAAGATGATGTTACGCCAAGTAAATAGATACCTAACATGTCACGCTTTAAAATCTTTAAAATTGCGCACATTCATGGAATGGCGACAAACTACGGTACTTAAAAATTTCCATAGGCAAAGCTTTAAAAAATTTTACAGGTTACCTTAGAGTTACAAAGGAGGTCTAGTACTAGAATTTATTGCTCTCACTCTAACGAACATGTGAACACCGTTTACATATGTTGGCGCGACTTACATATGCATTCACTTCTGCTTGCAAGCACGGAGGGACGGGGTGCTTTAAATTTATTTTTCCTTATTTATTTTATATATTTTTTTTACACTGTCTCTTTTTATTTATTTTATTTTTATCACTTTCTCATAGGGCTGGGGAAAAAATCTATTTAAATCTTGAATCGAGTTGAGAGGTCAAATCGATTCAAAATTTAAGCAAATCGTTTTTTTTAGATTTTTTTTTTTTTGTTTTTTTTTGTTTTCTTTTTCACTGCGCCGGTCCTGAGGAGCTGCGGGCAGGAGTCTTTAGACGAGGCCGTGGCTTCGGCCTAGTCCGCGGCGTCCAGCCTAAAAACTCTTGCCTGCAGCTCCTCAGGATCGGCGCGGTGTCCAAAAAAAAACTCGATTCGAAAACGTTAATCGGGTTTTTTTAAGAAAATCTCCCAGCCCTACTTTTCTCATTGCCCTTGAGGTTTTTCACCTTAATGTATTCTGTGCATTAAGGTGAAAGAGCTCCTGTAATGCAGCTGCCCCCAGAGCGCCCCCTTTTACTTACCTCAACCGGATCTTTCCAGCAACGGGGACAAGCATACCAGCTCCAGCTGTTGTCTCGGGTCCTGATTGGATAGATTGATGGCAGCACAGCCATTGGCTCCCACTGTCAATCCAATGCCCCGGGGGGCGGTGCTGAGTCCTGCTGTCTGTGTCAATAGTAGCGCGCCCGCATGAGTGCCCCGAGGGAGAGCTGCTCTCCAACGGGGCACTCGGGGGGGCCAGGAGCGCCGATGAGGGACCGCAGAAGAGGAGGATCGGGGCCACTTTGCAAAAACAACTGCACAGAGGAGGTAAGTATGACATGTTTGGTTTTTAAAACAAAAAACAAGACTTTAGATATCCTTTTAAAAGCAAAATAAAAAAAATAAAATAATAATTTTGCCTTTTAAGAAGAGAAAAAAAAAAATCATCCCTTGGAAGGTGGAAGTGAATTCAGACGTCACTCTGTTCCTCCAAGGGCATAGAGCCGAGTGGGGGCTATCCTGCCCTCACTTGGCTTCCTGCCCAGGCACTTGACAGATTGGATTGGCACTGGGCTAACCCATTAGGTCTGGCGATGATCGGGAAGCTGCG
Organism: Aquarana catesbeiana; assembly: GCF_042186555.1. Lineage (NCBI taxonomy): Eukaryota > Metazoa > Chordata > Amphibia > Anura > Ranidae > Aquarana > Aquarana catesbeiana. Next base: position 186,852,206 of record NC_133336.1, read on the forward strand.
GGAGGGGGAAAGGGGGTCACTTCTCCTGTCTCCTCTAAAAGTGATTCCGTGGCGAATCTGGCGAGGGGACCACTTTTATCAGACACAGAATCGCCCACAGTACAAAAGGAATACTGGGATTATGGCAGCTAGCTGCTGCCATAACAATGATATTTAACGTCATAGTAATGACTTATAGGAACTGTGGGCGGTATTGAAGTGGTTAAAAACAAACAAACAAACCTCTATATACTTACCTGCTCTGTGCAATGGAATTGCACAGAGCAGCCGCAAACCTTCTCTTCTTGGGTCCCCCACTGGCGCTCCTGGCCCCTCCTCTCTTTCCAGTGCCCCCGTGGGAAGCTGCTTTCCATGGGGGCGCTCGTGCATGCTGGCTCCTGAGTCCTGCTGCTGCGTCTATTGACACAGACAGTGGGACTCAGCCCCGCCCCCCACTCCCTCGTTACTAGCTTTGATTGACAGCGCTGGGAGTCAATGGAATGTTTAGGAAATTATGCTGCTTTAGAATGTAATTTTTCGATTGAAGGTTTAGTAACACTTTTAAATAGCAAGGTGGCACAATGGTAGTCAGTTGCCTTGAGTCTTACTTTGTCTCACTGAAACCTCAGGATGTCACCCTCCAATCAAACTCCCACATTGGTCAACCTAGGCGCTCGCAAGACGACCAAAAGAAAAAAGCCTCGCACCATGAATGACACTTGGCGCACGGCGCTCTGACTCTTTTAAAACCCCATGTAATACTAAATTAATTTTAAAAAGTCAATGCATATGGGGTCAACAAAAACATAAACCAATACAAATGTGAATAATGAAATGATCTAGAGCAGGTTGCCCTTTAACTAATCAAGAGGACTGTAACACTACAATGTGTGCCGCTATCATGTAAGGTAAAGGGACTCCACCTGTACAAAAAGGGCAAGCGGAAGAGACTGCGCAACACACATAGTTTAGTGTAACCCTGTAAACTTTGTAAACCACTTCCCGCCATATAGCAGAATGACGGCCGCAAAGTGGTTAAGTTATGCTGACTCCAGCAGGATAAGCCGCCCATGAGGGCGTGAAGTGTGGCGATCGGTAGTGCGGTGTGTTGCTCTGACACACCGCATCTCCGATCTTGGTAAAGAGCCTATGACGTAGGCTCTTTACCATGTGATCAGCTGTGTCCAATCACAGCTGGTCACATGGTAACCAGGAAGTGCTGTTTATCGGCTTTTCCTTTTAGTCGCGCTGACGAGGCTCTCCTGACTGGGGGGGTCTGTGCTGATAATCAGCGGATTGATTATCTGTGCAGACCCACCAGTGCCCATCAGTAATGCTTGTCAGTGCCACCTATAAGTGCCCATCAGTGCTGCATATTAGTGCGAGCCCGTCGGTGCAGCCTCAGCGGCGCCCGTCGGTGCAGCCTCAGCGGCGCCCGTCGGTGCAGCCTCAGCGGCGCCCGTCAGTAAAGGAGAAAACATACTTATTTGAACATTTTTATAACCGGAACAAAGAAAGAAATACCCCAGTGGTGATCAAATACCAACAAAAGAAAGCTTTATTTGTAGGAAAAAAAATTATAATTACGTTTTGTGTACAGTGTTGCATGACTGCGCAATTGTCCTTCAAAATGCAACAGCGCTGAAAATTTGCCTGGGCAGGAAGGGTCATAAGTGTCCTGTATTGCAGTGGTTAAAGTCAATAAAAGCTACTCACAAGCATTGTGGCACATAAAACCAATACAGATTGAGGCTGCATCACATTGAGAGTCCCAGAGCACAAGATGGATGAGATCTGGTTCACAGATTTCGGACAGGAAGATGTGTAAACTGACAGGCTGCCCAAGGTCCTCATTGCTGATGTTCCCCGTCCTCTTTCAGTCGCGTTGCCCTCAGATCTGGTGTGATCACAGGACATGTTTCGAGAAATCTGAGGAAAAGGAAGCGTTCTGGAAACGGGTCCTGTGTACGCTGTCTCTTCCCCTTGCTCTTTTTGAACATTGGAGCTTAGACAGGAGGGAATGCTGCAGCAGGGAAGCAGTGAGGGATCCTTGCTGGGTAGGCATAGATGCCAGGAACGGGTGGACTTTGTGCAAACACTATCACTTTGTTCTGAATAAGTGACACTGGAAATACCTACTTGGTGCAGCATATGCCATCAGAGAGAAAAAAAAATAAAATTTATTAACATGTTAATGGGAAGTATTTTTTTTTTTTTTTACAGGAGAAGCAGTCATTAGTAAAACTCCCAAAGAGAAACGACTGGTGAGTAACGTTCTTTTCTTTAATCTTGTTTATTGAATTCTTTGTTACTTTTTCGCATTCTGTCTTTAGGGAAAAAGTAAAGGTAGCCATAGATGACTGATTTTTTTTTTTTTTGGATCAGCTAGCAGGCCGATCTAAAGGAAACGAAGATTCCTCCATCCACACAATCAAGATGGATAGAGGAATCCTTCCCACTGAGGCTTTGTAGTGTGGAAGGAGGACTCCTTCACTGTCAGAATACACTGATCAGCGTCTGCAGCTGCTGTTCAAGAGATTTTCTTACATTCCCATTCGACAGTTGTAGATCTAATGATCCCCTTCTGTCGTACGGGTATGGCCATATATGGATAGAAATTTTATCTGGTTCTCGATGAACCGGACGAATTTCAATCCCTCTGTGGCCAGCACATTAAGGTTCTACCCATCTTTGTATGAAGTATTGTAAAGGGGTTAAATGGTGCAAGTTTGTCACAGAGCTGTTCTGAACTGCCAAATGAGAGTTGTGACAGTATGTCTCATTAATTGGATCCAAGGAAGATATCTGTGTTTTCATCTTTTTTTTTCAATTTTTTTTTTTTTAAATAAAAGTTGCTAAACCCACAACAGTAAAATCAGTCTGTATATGCAGTAAAGCATGCTTGTTATATTCACTGTGGAACCTAAGGGGTTAATCCTCTGCATTGTGTAAAAAGGCTGCTTGATCTTGTATGCATAGATCCTCCTCTCCCTGCGCTGTCCCCCTGGACAAGTCTGGATAAGACAGTCTATGGCAGTGATGGCGAACCTTGGCAGCCTAGATGTTTTGGAACTACATTTCCCATGATGCTCCACTACACTGCAGAGTGCATGAGCATCATGTGAAATGTAGTTCCAAAACATCTGGGGTGCCAAGGTTGACAATCACTGGTCTATGGAGTCAGGCTGCACATGCTCAGTTTTGGTATTTTATTGCGAGAGAGATTTTTTTTTTTTTTTTCCTTTGAAGAGTGCATGCGATCAGCACGGGGGCCAATTGGCACTTTCCTGACAGGGTCATGAGCCCTGCAGCCTCATTGGACAGGTCAGTGCAGTATGAAAACTCCTCCTACAAGCTTCATCAGGAACTGATAGAAATCACAAGACTGCTATATACGGGTGATGTGAGAGGGTATTTAGCAGTTTAAATTTACTAAAATAATTGCATTTCCCTGTTCTGTGTACTGTGGGAGACCAGATATAGTGAATGCAGGGTCCGGGGTTTAGTACCACTTTAATATTAGAGACATTTTTTTAAATAACAAACCTGTTATACTTGCCTCCTCTGTACAGCAGTTTTGCACAGAGCAGCCCCAATCCCCCTCTTCTGGGGTTCACCCGCTGGCGCTCCTAGCCCTTCTCTCTTGCTGGGTGCCCCCAGAGCAAGCAGCTTGCAATGGGGGCACCCAAGCAGGCTCGCTCCCCAGTCACGGCTCTGCATGTCCATTCACACACAACCACCCCCCCTCCCCTACTCCCCCTTCTCATTGGCTCACTGGCTGTGATTGACAGCAGCATGAGCCAATGGCTACTGCTGCTCTCAACCGATGAGAAGGGAGAGTACCTGGAGAGCTGAGGCTTTTGTGCACATCGCTGGAGGAAGATTGGGCTTGAGCAAGTAATGGTGGGGGTTGCTGAGGGAGCTGCTGCGCACACAGTTTTTTACCTTCATGCATGAAGATAAAAAACCTGAAGTCTTTAGGACCTCTAAGGTTAAATTGAAAAAGTAAAAGTTTCCAAAAATGTTGATGGGGTTATAAAAGTTGTAATAACTTGCTCTGAATAAACTCTTTATACATTTTTTTTTTTTCTTCTTTGCACTGATTTGCTATTGAAAATGTAGATTTAAGGAATTATGCACATAGTCCAGTAAAAGGATAAGTTCACCTTTGGGGCATGTTACATGTTCCACCTTTCCCCTCCTTGTGACAGCGAGCGGGGGATCTTCTCCCCACACCCACTGTCACTTTTTGAAAACGGAGCGCCTGTGCAGGCTCCGCCCACACAGCCACGTCGTTCATTCCCATATTTCTGGGAATGAATAAACTAGGGCTGCGGAAGTTAGCAATTAATTATTCGATCAATCGTTAATTTTTTTGATCGGTAGCCTGCCCTGGGGCCGCTGCAGCGCTCCGCTCCCTCCTCCACTATATGTCATACACAGTCTGCGGGCATCTCTCGATGTGTGTCTCCGAGCTGCATGTGAAAACTTTGGCCGCGCTGTGAGAAATGTCCCGCCCTCCTCCTAGATTAGCTCATGTGATAGACGCAGTGTTCTGTCCATAACACGAGCTGATCTAGGAGGAGGGCGGGACTTTTTTCACAGCGCGGCCAAAGTTTCCACACTCAGCCCTGAGACACACAGCGGGAGATGCCCGCAGACTGTGTAATCCAGGCACTGACTACGGCGAGGCTGCCATTATGGGCACGGCGAGGCTGCCATTATGGGCACGGCGAGGCTGCCATTATGGGCACGGCGAGGCTGCCATTATGGGCACGGCGAGGCTGCCATTATGGGCACGGCGTGGCTGCCATTATGGGCACGGCGTGGCTGCCATTATGGGCACGATGAGACTGAGTTTATGACGCGTGATGTCCTAGCCACGCCCTGCTATGTCCAGCTTTGGCCGTTACCATAACAACGGTGCTAAATCAGCTAAAAAGTAGTTGGATCTGTATGTGCGTTATAATTGAAATTAGTCGATTAAAAGAAAAATTGATCGAACACGAAAATTTATATCAGTAACAGCCCTAGAATAAACTGAAAGCACTGACTTTTTTCGTTTCAATAGGCTGCAGGAACGCTGATGAGCGCTCTCGTAGTCCACTAACATTTTCCCGGCTTTAAAACAGCCCATACAGAGGATACGGGCTGGAAGCCGAAGGACATGTCTGCAGAAGCCCACATTGCACCCGTGATCTACTGATCGTGGGTGCAATGCTCTGCAGGAAAAAAATTAATAAATGCACTTTTTTTTTCTCTGCAGAAATATGTGCATTTATTACTCTTTTTCTATAAAGATGGACTTATCCTTCCTAAGCTGCATAGATGCAAGTCCTGTTCATACCACAGCATGCTGCCTTGAGGTCTGTTGCAATGCTTTGTATAAAAATACAGATATGCTTTGTTTTTGCGCAACTCACCAAAGTACACCTCAAGTCACTGCTGTAGGCTGCAGTGCACAGAAATAAATAAAAAAGTCCTTTTGATGTTTCAATAAAGTTTAAGAAAAAAGTAAATCAGTGCCTTGGTTTGTAGCAAAACACGCCCCCCCCCCTTGCATGCCCATACATATTGGAGCCCAGCCTGTCCAGTAGTATGATGTCTTACTACATCTTCCCACAATGCAGGCCTATACCTCTGCAGCCTTTTAGTGAAAACAATGCACTCCCTGTGTGGCTGGTGCTGTCTCGGTAGTAGTTGAGAAGTCAGAGTTGTAGAAGTTGCTAATCTACAACTTAGTGCATAAAACATCATCGTCATCATCATCATCACAGAGTCGCTGTGTTTTGTTTTTTTTTTTTTTTTTTTTTTATGTCTGGTAGTCCATAATGACATTGTCTGTAAAATGCTGTACATCCCTCGGAGTGACTTTGGTGATTTCTTTTTCTAAACTGTTTAGTTAAAAGACGCTATGACCGCCATGAAGAGATGTCAAAAAGATGTACAGAATTTGGTGGAAGCCATCCACAAGAAGTCTGGTATGCTATGCAACTTCTTTCTCTCTTCTACATTGATTCTTGTTATGTGCTGGTACTGCTTTTTTAGGGTCAGTTACATATCGTGTCCCGTCCCAACCCCCCCCCCCCCCCCCCCCGAAAAAAAAATCTGGGTTTTCTATTAATTTTGGCAACAAAAGACACAGTAGGGCTTATTTTCGGGGTAGGTTTTATCATGTAATGTGTAATCGCCAGTTCCTGTGTCCCCTCTCCCTCCCTGTCTGTCAGTTAAGGAGTCTTTCCATTCTCATTTTGGCCAGAATCGTGCAGCTCTAGTAAGCAGCAATTGCAGCACACGGTTAGTACCGCAGCAAGCGTTGGAGTGAGAGCAATAAATCTAGGGCCATCATTCACAATTGCCTCTAAGCTGGTAACCTTTAAAGGCTTTTAACCACTTACGAACCAGCCACCGTTGTTATACGTTGGTAGTTTGTAGTAGGATTCCAGGGTTATGGCAGCAGCTAGCTGCCGTAACCCTAGTATTTTCTGAAATGGCGGGCGGTCCTCTTTAAAAGTGGTCTCCGTGGTGAATTTGCCGCAAGATTAATTTTTGGGGGCGAAAGGTGCCCCCCCCCCACTCGCCACGCTCTTGTCGCCGCCGGTAGCGGCGGAGACAAATTGGTTGCTGTCCACTCAGTATGGAGCCCAGTGAGGGAAAGATGACCCCCACTTGGCTTCATAACATTGAATGACGGAAGCGACGTCAAACGTCACTTCCGCCCAATGGTCTAAAAGTGGGAAAACGACATTTATTTATTTTTTTATTGCATTTTAGTGTAAATATGAGATCTGAGGTCTTTTTGACCCCAGATCTCACATCAAAGAGGTCCTGTCATGCTTTTTTTTTTTTTTTTTTTTTTTTACAAGGACGTTTACATTCCTTGTAATAGGAATAAAAGTGAACCAAAACATTTCTTTTTAAAAGGACAGTGTAAAGATAATAAGGAAAACATTTTTTTTTTTTTTTTTTTTAAATTTAAAGCCCCCACTCCCACCAAACTTGCGTGCAGAAGCGAACGCATATGTATGTTGCGCCCGCTTATGAAACAGGAGTTCATAACCACACATTTGAGGTATCGCCGCGATCGTTAGAGCGAGCGCAATAATTATAGAAAAAGACCTCCCCTTTAACTCAATACTAGTAACCTGTAGGAGCTTTTAAACTTTGCCTATGGAGCGTTTTAAGGGTCAAGTTTGTCGCCGTTCCACGAGCGGGTGCAATTTTGAAGCATGACATGTTTGGTATCAATTTACTCGGTGTAACATTTATCTTTCACAATATAGAACAAATTGGGCTAACTTTACGGTTTGTCTTACTTTTTAATTCAAAGAAGTGTATTTTTTCCCAAAAAATTATGCTCGTAAGACCGCGGCGCAAATACGGTATTGAAACGACTGCTATTTTATTCTCTAGGGTGTTTGAAAAAAAAAATCTATAATGTTGGGATTCTAAGTAATTTTCTAGCAAAAAAAAAAAAAACTGATTTTAACTTGTAAACAACAAGTTTGAAAAATAGACCTGGTCTTTAAATAGTTAAAGCATTGCCTATGAAAAATTTTAGGTACTATGTTTTGTTGCCGTTTCTTGGCAATTTCAAGTCTTAACACGTTTGGTATCTATTTACTTGATTCAACCACATCTTTTATATTTTACCAAAAGATTGAGTATTATAATTTGTTGTGTGCCCTACAATTCATTTTGGTGTATTTTTTTTTTTTTTTTTTTCCATGAAAGTTTTCATTTTGATAAACGACTGGACAAATATTATTTGACAAACAATTGCCACAGCCGCTGATTTATTCTCCAGGGCCTCCTTTCAGAAAATATGACTTTTTGGAGTTCCAAGTAATTTTCTAGCAAAACATGCTTATTTTTAGTGCGTGTGGAAAATTAAAACATTGCAGGGGACAGCAAGAGGTTAAAATTGACTTTGTATGAACAAAGTACATGCTCCCAATATTCTCTCTGGTGCTGGTTCTGCTTTCTAAAGTAAATGAAGTGTGTAAAAAATATTACACGTAATGAGCCAGGCCTCAATCAACAGCATGATGTGGCATTTAGCCCAGACTGCTTGTCATGTGATATCTCCAATCTCTCCTACTTTTGGACTTCAAATATTTCAGTGTGTAAAAAGTCTTATAAGAGGCAATGAGGGCATTTTGAAGCCAAGAGGTAACCTATTCCTATTAGGGATGAGCCGAACACCCTCCTGTTCCGTTCGCAGCAGAACATGCGAACAGGCAAAAAATTTAGCAGAACACACGAACGCTGTTAAAGTCTATGGGACACGAACATGAATAATCAAAAGTTCTAATTTTAAAGGCTTGTATGCAAGTTATTGTCATAAAAAGGGTTTGGGGACCTGGGCCCTGCCCCAGGGGACGTGTATCAATGCAAAAAAAAGTTTTAAAAACTGACTTTTTTTTTTTTTGGGAGCAGTGATTTTATTTTTTTTAATGCTTAAAGTGAAACAATAAAAATGAAATATTCCTTTAAATATCGTATCCGGTGGGTGTCTATAGTATGCCTGTAAAGTGGTGCATTTTTCCCATGTTTAGAACAGTACCACAGCAAAATGACATTTCTAAAGGAAAAATTGTCATTTTAAAACTGGTTGCGGTTATAATGAATTGTTGGGTCTCGGCAATATGGATAAAACTTGTTGGGTCTCGGCAATATAGATAAAAGGGCATGGGATCCCCCCCCCCCCCCAGTCCACTACCAGGCCCTTTTGGGTCTGGTATGAATATTAAGGGGAACCCCAAACCAAAATGGGAAAAAAAAAGTGTGGGGGGGGGGGGGTCCCCCTAAAATCCATACCAGGCCCTTCAGGTCTGGTGTGGATTTTAAGGGGAACCCTGCGCCAAAATTAAAAAGAAAATGGAGTAGGGGTCCCCCCAAAATCCATACCAGACCCTTATCCGAGCACGCAACCTGGCAGGCCGCAGGAAAAGAGGGGGGGAGTGAGAGAGCGCCCCCCCCCCCCCCTGAACTGTACCAGGCCACATGCCCTCATCATGGGGAGGGTGCTTTGGGATCTGACCCCAAAGCACCTTGTCCCCATGTTGATGGGGATAAGGGCCTCATCCCCAAAACCCTTGCCCAGTGGTTGTGGGGGTATGCGGGCGAGGGGGCTTATCAGAATCTGGAAGCCCCCTTTAACAAGGGGACCCCCAGATCCCGGCCTCCTACACCCCCGGGTGAATTGGTAACTGGGTACAGCTTGGGACAAGTCCTTTATTAAAAAATAAAAATGTTCCACAATGTAAGTTCACGCCGCCTGACGGACAAAAAAAAAATGCCGCAACCGATCCGCCCCCATTGGAGGCTCCCGCCGACTGACGCTGCTTCTCTGTGACAGTTCTTATATAATTGAGGGCGGGGTCCCCCGGTGACTTAAACGGGTGACCCTGCCCCCCTCTGACGCCACGAGGAAGTTTCGTTTTTTTTTTTTTTTTTTCCTTTACACGGTTAGTGCTTATAATAGAGATGATCACTGTTATAAGCAATAGTTTTAACTGTCATGAATCACTTTCATTCATGACAGCTTGCTTACTACTTGTGATGCTACGATTGGCTACAGCTAATTACATGGGACCATGCGATAGCTGTGGGCCAATCACAGCATCACAATAGTAAGCAAGCTGTCATGAATGGAAGCCATTCATGACCATTTTGCTTACATGTTATATGATTGCCGTGGTTGGTCATAGTGATCACGAGTCATGGCAGCTCACAAGTACTGAACACTGCGATCCGCTGTGGTCACAGGATTGCGCCGCTGCGCACACCAGAGGGACACCAGTGTGCATGTGCTGAGCGACATGACGATTTATCCCTTAGCCTTGCTGTGCTGCTCGCAAGCAGTGGAAAATGGTTAAAAGGAATGATTGTTTTGCATGTTTTCTTTCCTGTGGTCAGGGCTAAAAAAAAATAGAAATGTACATATTTTATTTTTTTTTTAAGTCCTATTACATTTTCTACCATTTTTATAGTCTCCTTCTGAGTGAGCAGGTGGAGGTTTTGGCCTTTTTCCACCTGCATCATCTTTGTTTATTGAGCTCAGTGACTTAAGCTGAAATGTACACACACAAACGAACAAGTCAGATTATTATTATACAGGATTTATGTAGCGCCAACAGTTTGCGCAGCGCTTTACAACATGAGAGCAGACAGTACAGTTACAGTACAATTCAGTACAGGAGGAATCAGAGGGCCCTGCTCGTTGGAGTTTGCAAATACCTTTGGGCTGAGGCTTGACTCAAAGAAGACCTGCCTAAAAACAGATTGCTGCTGCGCTCTTTTTTTAAAAAAAAAAAAAAAAAAAAAAAAAAAAAAAAACATAATGCTTTGGTAATCTTGTATCACTTAGTGGTAAAACCAGGGCTTTTTTTTCTCAGAAAATAGGTACAGAAACTCCCTCCTCCTGAGTCACCCTTCGTCTCTGCCCCCTACCCACCTCTGAGAACTGTCTCTTGGCTCCAACCCCTACCCACTTAACAAAATCGTCCCTTTTAGAGAATACAAAACCAATTATCATTTTGTGCTACTAAGCAATTTGTATGGAATTTGACAGACCCCACCCCAGCAACAGACCTCCCCCCCAGCAACAATGGGCCCTCCCGCAACGAAATACCACCCCAACAACAATAGACCCCACCATCAACAACCGATCCTCCAGCAGCCAGCAACAGTAGACCTCTCCCTCAATAGTAGATCTTTCCCAGCAACAATAGACCCCCTGCCAGCAACAATAAACCCCCCACACAAAAATAGACTCCCAACAATGACAACAGATCCCCAGCAGCCAGCATCAATAGACCCTCCAGCACACCCCAGCAATCCTAGCCAAAAAATACATTCAGTTGTGGAAGTGCCAGAACTGCGTTCCCCCACCTTCCCGCTAGAGCTGCACAATTAATCGTTAAAAAATCGTGATCTCGATTCACCTCCCCTGACGATCTCTCCTGCTGAGTTTGACGATTCTTTCATATAAACAAGTGGAGAGATTATCTGCTCACTCAGCTGTCAAAAGAAAACATCCAGGCATTCTGCCAAGTTTAGAACTTGAAACATTGTATCTAACTTCCTTCTTAGATCAAAGGGATAAACTTCTCTGTGTAAACAAATAACCTGGGCAATCTGCCAAGCTTTAAACAAGGTGTAAATGCAGGAAGTTTAACCACTTAAAGTCTAAATCTTTTTCTGACACTTCTTTCTTAAGTTAAAATCAATATTTTTTGCTAAAAAAAATTACTTGGAACCCCCAAACATTAGAGATGATATATATATATATTCTAATATTTTATAATATGGAATAAAATGGCAATTGCTGCAATATTTTATGTCGCACTGTATTTGCCCAGCGGTCTTTCAAATGCAATTTTTTGGGAAAAAATACACTTCAATAAATAAAAAAAAAGAAACAGTAAAGTTAGCGAATTTTTTTTTTGTTTTAATGTGAAAGATGATGTTACGCCGCGAGAATCGTGAGAGAATCGTGATCTATCCTCTAAGCAAAAAAATCGTGATTCTCATTTTAGCCAGAATCGTGCAGCTCTACTTCCCGCTGAAAAAAAAGCCCTGGGTAAATCAATATGTTAGAAGGCTGGCCGCAGGCTAGCCTGAATTTGTAGGAGGAGTCTGAGGGCTATATAGTCCTCCTCCTCCATCAGATCCTTCGTCGGATCATTTCCGGGTTCCCACCCACCCGTTCCCCCATATTTTTATTATTTAATTTACTTTTCATTCATATCCATTCAGGGTATGCCCTCTTATAGGCATACTGACCAGCCAGGCCAAGGCACACCTCAGGTCTTGGTAGTTAGGATTATTGCATTTCCAAGTGAAGACTCTGACTACACATATATATATATATATATATATATATATATATATATATATATATATATATATATATATATATATATATATATATATATATATATATATATATATATACACACATATACTAAAGAATACTACTATGTTGATGGTTTTTTTTTTTTTTTTTTTTTTTATTTAGATGGACCCCAAACTCGATCGTCTTCTCATCCTTCTTCACCTTCAAGTTCTGTGGGTGGTCCCAACCAAGCCAACGCAGCCAATGACATGAAAAAGGATGGAGACCTTGTTGTGGGTATGAGAATTCTTGGTAAGAAGAGGACCAAAACGTGGCACAAAGGGACCTTGATTTCCATTCAGATGGTTGGTAAGTACTTAGGTTGTTGATGGTTTATGACTTTCAAGAAAAAGTAGCAGCTGATGTTACAGCAGTCAGTGAAAAGTAACTGTATTTGGCCTCTTGTAACATTTCTATTACTTGATTATTTACCTTGATGTAAGCGTCAGTAAGTGACATATGTCACATTGTCTAAGCAGACCTGGTTTTCAGGACTTGGTGTCACTTATTGAGTACCCCTTGCTGTAGGTCTAGGTTTTAAACTTCTTTTTTTTTTTTTAAAAAAAGACCGTTCCAGACCAAAGATCTGGTAGTTAAAAGAAGGTAGCCTTTGTTTAATAAAACCCCATTGCAGCTAGATTAGGTAAGCTCTCTGGGGCAAATTTTGTATCCCTCCCGCCCCTCCTGCTCCCACCAATTCACAATTTTTTTGTAACATGCCTTCCAAAGTATTTGGAATGCTGAGTCAGCTGTCTGTGTCCCTTGCTGGTACCTTCTCTGGAAGTGGTGACCAGCGATCTGCTGCTTCAGTTCAGGGTCTCTGCCAGTTGGTCTTGTTGCCTCCCCCTCATGACATCAATTGCTGCTGGACAGCCAATGGCAAAATGTCACCCACATAGATACATGGGCACCTGAAGAGGGACCCAATTGCTCTGCAGTCCAGAAGAGAGAAGACTAGGGACAATAAGCACCCTGCGGCTGCAGACTAAGGTAAGTATTTGAGGTTTTCATTGTAGTTTTACTTTTAATTGGGTGGAGGCCGAACATGAACTTTAAGGGTGGCTTCACACTGCCCCGCTGTGCTTTGGCTACAGCGCAGCTAACTCATTGTTTCCTTGCGGGTTAGCTGCGCTTTCCCATAAACGTCAATTGTGTCCTGGGGTTTTGGTGCGCTTTTCAGAAAGTCTGCATGCTTGAGTTTTAATGCATTTTTGTAAAGCACCCCAAAACCGCACACATGGGAGTAAGTCACATATGTGCAAGTCTCAAGTCTTAACCGTCAAGTCACAAGCAAGTCCCAAGTTACTGTGGCGAAAAGCAAGCAAGTCAAGTCGAGTCCCTGCCAGAAGTCAAGCAAGTCAAGTCAAGTCATTTATTTAGGTCAAGTCACAAATTAAGTCAAAATACTGATCTACCCCATTTCCATCCTTTAAATGAGTTAAAAGTCAGTTTTCAGGAAAGGTTTTATTTTCAACATTAACAAAACTGCTTAGTGCTTTTTTTCTTGGCATATTAAAAAAACACTTTGAATGCCCAAACAGCAGACAAGGAGCAGAACACTCAGCAATTAAATGGCCAACAAGCCTGAAAAAAATGTAGTCCTTGCTGAGGGGGAATATAACTAAGCTCAAAGTTTGAACTTGACACAATGCCAACATCTGGACACTTGAATGGTGATGAGAATAGCCACTTAAAATGCATTGCATTTGCAAAAAATTAAATTGGAAAGTAGTTTCTCGCTCAGTTGTGAGCGATGGGGTTGCATTATCACCCCACCATGGCTGAACACACGTTCAACAGGTGCGCTTGATGCAGGGACTGACATAACTCTTACCGCTACCCTGAACAGCTCCAATGGCATTTGGCAAATGCTGATTGGCTCAGAAGCGGTGGTGGGCGGAGTGTGTGGGTAATATTTTCGGGGGGGGTGGTGCCAAGTCATTGCAAGTCAAATAGCCCAAGTCAAAGTCAAGTCGCAAGTCATTAGTGACAAGTCATAGTCAAGTCGAGTCATTTATTTAATTTTGTCAAGCAAGTCGCAAGTCCTCAAACAGGCGACTTAAGTCTGACTTAAGTCAAGTCATGTGACTCAAGTCCCCCACCTCTGCAAAACCGTGGGACATAATTTAAGTCTATGGGAAAGCGCAGCTAACCCACACTAAAATTGTGGGTTAGCAGCAGGGCAGCATTAAAGGGGTTGTAAAGGTAGAAGGTTTTTTATCTTAATGCAGTCTATAAAAAGCCTTCTGTGTGCCGCAGCCCCCCTAATGCCCCGTACACACAGTCGGATTTTCTGATGGAAAATGTGTGATAGGACCTTGTTGTCGGAAATTTCGACCGTGTGTGTAGGCTCCATCACACGTTTTCCATAGGAATTTCCGACACACAAAGTTTGAGAGCAGGCTATAAAATTTTCCAACAACAAAATCCGTTGTCGGAAATTCCGATTGTGTGTACACAAATCCGACGCACAAAGTGCCACGCATGCTCAGAATAAATTAAGAGACGAAAGCTATTGGCTACTGCCCCGTTTATAGTCCCGATGTACTTGTTTTACGCCACCGCATTCAGAACAATCGGATTTTCCGATAACTTTGTGCGACCGTGTGTATGCAAGACAAGTTTGAGCCAACATCCGTCGGAAAAAAATCCATGGATTTTGTTGTCGGAATGTCCGATCAATGTCCGACCGTGTGTACAGGGCATAACACTTACCTGAGGTCCCTCTCTGTCCAGCGATGTCCACGAGTGTCTCAGCCATTTGAGATTCTCCCTCCTGATTGGCTGAGACACAGCAGCACTGCCATTGGCTGCCGCTGCTGTCAATCACAGTCAGCTAGTCAATCAGGATAGAGAGGGGGCAGGCCAGGTCAGGGCTCCGTGTCTAAATGGATACACGGAGCTGTGACTCGGCTCGGATGCCCCCATAGAAAGCTGCTTACTGTGGGAGCACTGAACAGGAGGGGGAGGGGCCAGGAGCAGCGAAGAGGGACCCAAGAAGAGGAGGATCTGGGCTGCTCTGTGCAAATCCACTGCACAGAGCAGGTAAGTATAACATGTTTGTTATTTTTATAGGAAAAAAAAAGAGACTTTACAATCAGTTTGAGCCACCCTAATATGGCAGTCAAAAAAAAGCCCCCAATGGTTAATAACCCAGACACCTAGATCTATGATTGATGGATGGGAGGGGTTGTGTTTAGTACATGATTGCTTTTTTTTTTTTTTTTAAAGCTGTTTTGCTGTTGGTTTTGTAGGACCAGGTAAAAAATACAAAGTGAAGTTTGACAACAAAGGGAAGAGTCTGCTATCTGGCAACCATATTGCGTATGAGTACCATCCACCACTGGATAAGCTGTTTGTTGGGAGCAGAGTGGTAGCCAGGTACAAAGATGGAAACCAGGTATGGCTGTACGCTGGTATCATAGCGGAACCTCCCAGCAACAAGAATAAAATGAGGTAATTTCCTTCTCAGGTTTACTATGATTTTTGTCTTATTTTTTTTTTTTTTTTTTCTTTGCGTTTGTTACCATAAAAAATATGGTTCCTGTCCCTTTTTTAAAGCATGATCTACAGCACAGTGTCTGTGCTGTGTAATTTGGCCTTCTCTATCACCTGAAATACCTGGCTGATCCTCCCTGGTTCTACCCTCCTCTCTGTAAACTGACCACAGTGTATCATGGCTGCTGAGCCCAGACACCGTGGTCAGTTTATGTGCCTCCGTCATCCGCAGCCCTCCTGTCTGCTCTCCTCTTTCCTCCCCTCCCTACCTGTCAGCAAGTAACAGTGGACTCCCACCTTCCTGCTGCTGAAATAACATATACATTTTCATACTATCCGCTCTGTCTCCTAATCCTATGTGCCCCATTGTGTGTGATTTTATTTAACCACTTGCCTACCGGGCCATTTCTGACACTTCTCTCCTACATGTAAAAATCATCTTTTTTTTGCTGGAAAATTACTCTGAGAACCCCAAACATTTGAGTTTTTTTTAGCAGAGGCAAAAAAAAAAAAAAAAAAGTATAAACAAAAAAACACTAATTTCTTCCTCAGTTTAGGCCGATATGTATTCTTCTACATATTTTTGGGAAAAAAAATCGCAATAAGCGTATATTGATTGGTTTGCGCAAAAGTTATAGCATCTACAAAATAGGGTATAGATTGATGGCATTTTTAATTGTTTTACTAGTAATGGCGGTGATCTGTGATTTTTAGCGGTATTTCAACGGACAGATCGGACACTTTTGACACTATTTTGGGACCAGTGACATTTATACAGCGATCAGTGCTATAAAAATGCACTCATTACTGTGTAAATGACACTGGCAGGGAAGGAGTTAACACTAGGGGGTGATCAAGTGGTTAAATGTGTTCCCTCAGCGTGTTCTAACTGTAGGGGGGGATGGGCTCGCTAAACATGACAGATCACTGAAATGCCTTGTGCCACGATCGCAGGGCACCGGCGGACATAGAGTCCGCGTGTACGCTCACGCGCGCCCACTATCCCACATTTTAAAGGGGTTGTACAGGTACAACCATTTGCGCAGCCGCGCAGTTGTGCCGACATACATCATCGTGCGCTGGACAGCAATTGGTTAAGTAAGAATAATAATATACTAGAGATGCTGTATGTGTTTGAAGGAAGGAGGAACCGAGACAGAAGAACAGTGTAAAAGCAAAAACATTTTACTATGTTTCCCAATTATATTTATATAATGACCTCTGCTGTTTGTTTCATATCACTTGTAGGCCTAGGCGTGGTCAGGATGTGTCACTAAGAATGGACACAGCGGTTGACCGAGCGTGCCGGAGGTCGGCCCGTTCTCGGAGGAAATCGTATCACGTCCTCTTAGAACAATAGGGTTTCCGCCCAACCGTCATTTTACATTGGCCCGGGCTGGAAGCAATTAAACAAAATAATGGTATAAAACCAAATTGGTACATTTTACAAATTTATATATCAGATTACAAGATTGGATAAGGGCTCATTAAGGGCTAATTTACACTTGCTTCAAAACCAAGGCTTCGGACAGGCTTTGGTAAAGCTCTCTGAAAGCCAGTCAAAGCTTCTGTCACTAAATAAAATGGTTAGCTTTCAGTCCTGTTTACACCTTGCTTCGGTGGGGCTTCGGTGAGGCTTCTCGTGGGTCTTCAAGCGAGCTTTGCCATAGACTTCTATGGAGGCTTTAAAGACGCTTTGAAGCACCACTGAAGCTACATGGGGTATAATTTTTGAAACAAAGCAAAAGCAAGGTGTAAACAGGACTGTAAGCTAACCATTTTATTTAATGATAGCGTTCAGAGAGCTTTAACAAAGCCTGCCTGAAAGCCATGTTTTGAAGCAAGTGTAAACTAGTCGTTAATGTGTGTTGAAGCTGAAGCAAGTGTAAATGAGCCCTTATGCTTGCTTTGGCTTCAACAAACATTAAAGCGCCTACCGCTTCACCATGCTTTTATGATGTGTTTTTGATGCTTCAGTGAAGCTCTTTTAAAGCTTTGTTGAAGTTGGCAGATGCTGTGTGTGTGTGTGTGTGTGTGTGTGTGTGTGTTCATATCTCATACCTACAATTTCTCCAAAGCAAAGCTGAATTAAAGCCTCTCAAAAGCTGCAGGTGCATCAAGCAAGCTTTGCCATAGACCTCTATGGAGGCTTTGAAGGTGCCTTGAAGCACCACTAAAGCGACATGGGGTATAATTTTTGAAGCGAAGCAAAAGCAAGGTGTAAACAGGACTGTAAGCTAACCATTTTAGTGACAGGGGCTTTGACTGGCATTCCGAGAGCTTTAAGAAAGCCTGTCCGAATCCTTGTTTTGAAGCAAGTGTAAACTAGCCCTAATTCAGTGCATACTGCTACCATACACATTACAGTAAGGGCTCATTTACACTTGCTTCGGCTTCAACACATATTAAAGCGCCAACCACTTCAATATGCTCTTTTTTTTTTATTTTTATTTATATTTTTTTTATTTTTATTTTCCAAAAAATTCAGATAACAGAAAGGGTTGCATGATGTGAGCAACATATCTACTACCCCAGTAATACACAGTATGGATGGCATGAGGAATGAGCACGGTATAGAAATATTGTTGGTGCGCTGAGCCGGAGAGGTATCTAAACAACTGCCTGAGAGACCCAGAACGTATAATCATATATGTGAAACTATGCTCAACATGCTTTTTTGATGCTTCGGTGGTGCTTCGATGAAGCTTTGTTGAAGCTTGACAGATGCCCTGTGTGTGTTGATATCTCACACCTGCAATTTCTCCAAAACAAAGCAAGACTAAAGCTGAATTAAAGCCTCTCAAAAGCTGCAGGTATTTCAAGCGAGCTTTTGTCATAGACTTCTATGGAGGCTTTGAAGCACCACTAAAGCTGCATGGGGTTTAAATTTTTTTTTTTTTTTTTTTTTGAAGCGAAGTAAAAGCAAGGTGTAAACAGGACTGTAAACTAACCATTTTATTTGGTGACGGGAGCTTTGACTGGCGTTCAGAGAGCTTTAAGAAAGCCTGTCCGAAGCCATGTTTTGAAGCCTGAACTAGCCCTAAGTGTTTCCCTCTATTCTGTATTGCTGACGTATGTGTTGACTGAATCCAGCTCCTGTTTGCTGTTTTAATTTTTTTTAAAACATATACCATATTGATAGTTTATTGCTTAATCTAAAGGGGTAATTTTGGGCTGGCGTGGAATTCTTAAACGTTTATTCCATAGCAGAGGTCCAGAGTACAAAAAAAAAACAATGCATATGAGCTAAAAATGCATTACCTTCATGAAGACTCAGAATGTTGCATGAAGTGGAGGTAAGTGGTTGAGTTGCTGAAATAAAATGTAGGATATATATATTATGTGTGTATGTATATGTATGTGTATATGTGTATATATATATATATATATATATATATATATATATATATAATATATATATATATATAGTGTGTGTGTTGTATTGCATTTTCGAACGACAGCTGTACTGATTAAATGAAAATCTGGCATCGTACGCAAAAAAAAAAAAAATCATAACTGTGTGCCCAGGACATCCCTGCACATGCTGAAGTTACACTTAAAAATGCACAAATTCCACTTAAGAACAAACCTATAGTCCCTATTGTGTTCGTAACCCGGGGACTGCCTGTATGCATGTGTGTCTGTGTGTGATATATATATCTATCTTTTTTTTTTTTTCAATAGAGTTTATAATACAGCTCTCCATGTTGGGCGCTGTGACTCCCGTTAACATTTGGATTTCTGTTTCATAGATTTCTGATCTTCTTTGATGACGGCTATGCTTCCTATGTTACACACTCGGAACTGTACCCTATTTGCAGGCCATGTAAGTGTTAAATCTTCATTGGTTGTGGGGGTAGATTGTGCGCCAAAACCAGGGAAGAATCTGGAAATGACTGAGATCCCTTTGGGCTTGCCAGCCAGTGTTTAATTTTGTAGACTAAAATATTTGTGTCGACTAAAATACGACTAAAACGAATAAATGCCATTTTTGTTAGACTATGACTAAAACTAATTTGACGTCAAAATTAACACTGCACTACCACATAAGAATATGTAGGGGGTATCTACTAAGCTACTGAAAGAAAAAAAAAAAAAAAGAAAAAAAATACTTTTTTTTATCTTAATATTGGTAATATATTTTCCGGTAATATGTGCAAAGGCATTAAAACCAATAGAGTTAACAGTTTTTTATATTTTCAAGTTGTACTGCTTGTCAAAAAACAATATTTTTGTTTATGAAACTTGGTTTTATTTATAAAGACATTGTATATCACAACGGCTTATGCCTGGTACACACGATGAGATTATCGGACGAACAAACATTGTTTTTTTTTTTTTTTTTTTTTGCATGCTAATCTCGGATCGAATCTGATGAGTTTACTAAAGTCATGAAAATTCTCGTACGACAAAATAAAAATTCGGAAGTGATGTCATGTGTTGTAATGCATCTGTATTGCATTTTCGAACGACAGCTGTACTGATTAAACAAAAATCTTACAATCTGGCATCATACGCAAAAAAAATTCGTATATGTCCGATAGAATAATATCGGATGAACTGTCATGATCGGCTCTTGAAAGCTCTGTACGAACAATCCGATTATCGTACGATCGCTTCAAAAGCGTTATTTTCCGTTCGATTTTCTGATTGTGTGTATGGGGCTTAAATCTATGTGTGTAGTGCATGTTCAAACCTTTAATACCATAAATAACAGGTTATTAGATTTTTTCTTCAGGCGTAGCGGTGTCCCATCCATTAGGGGCACCAACCTCCTCATCCATGCCTCCGGCCCCCTGATCTACATACAGGACGCTGAATGCATGGATTCCAATGGCGGGGTGTGTGTTTTTTTTTTTTTTTTTTGTTTTTTTTTAAGCACATGATTAGAGCCAGAGGGTCTAATTGGTTTAAAAAAACGGTGGGCTCAGGGCGCAGAGCCCCGATCTGACCCAGTTGTGTGATACTAGTGAATTAATGTTTGCTATCACCACACTGATCCTCCTCCTGGTCGGAATCAGGAAGCAGTCCTTGAAACCCAGCACCCGATTGGCTGAAAGGACAGGCAACCCTATTGGACCACGTGGAGGAATGAGCCACACGGCAGAAGCCGCCGTGATACAGAAGCGTTGGAAGGTGACACAGGAGCCGCCGCCCGCCTGTAGGAGCCCGCATACCCGCCCACAACCTAGATGTGGGGGAGGGGGTTGGGGTGCCACCGACCAACCAACTTGGGGGGTGTGTATGTTCTAAAGATATAATGCCTTAAAATTTAACTAAACCCATTCGATTATAGCAGTCTAAAATGTAGTGGAGATTTTAGTAGACTAAAATACAACTAAAACGGCATTTTAGTCAAAAGACTAGAAAACTGAATCGAAATTTGACGTCAAAATGAACACTGCTTCTAGCTAAGTAGTCTGTTAATAGTAGAGGTCATCGCCTCGCTATGCCTTTTTGTACGTTTTTTTTTTTGTTTGTTTGTTTAACCGCTTTCCGCCCAGTGGCCGTCAAATGACAGCTGGGTGGACGTCATATGACAGCCTCCCAGAACGACCACTCTCGCGTGCACCCATACCCCCCCACACTCCCCCACCGCTACACCAATCTCGCTAAAGAGCCTCTGACGGAGGCTCTTTACCACATGATTAGCAGTGTCCAATCACAGCTGATCACGATGTAAACAGGAAGAGCCGTTCGGCTTTTCCTCACTCGCGCCTCACAGACACGAGTAGAGGAGAGCCGATCAGCTGCTCTCCTGACGGGGGGGTCTGTGCTGATTGTTTCAGTGTAACCCCCCCTCGGGTGCCCACCCAGGACCACCAGGATGTTGCCTGGACCACCAGGGATGCCACCACACTGGATCACCAGGTATGCCACTCTAGACCACCAGGCAGCTGACAATCGGTGCCCATCCCCAGTGCCATCAGTGATGTCTTTCAGTGCCACGTATCAGTGCCCATCAGTGCCGCCTAATAGTGCCCATCGTCAGTGCCACCTCATTGGTGCCGCCTTATCAGTGCCCATCAGTGAAGGAGAACACTAACTTACTTATTTTTAAAAAATTATAACGGAAACATAAGAAACTTTTTTTTTTTTTTTTTTCTCAAAATTATAGGTCTTCTTTTATTTAGCAAAAAATAAAAACCACAGAGGTGATCAAATACCACCTAAAGAAAGCTCTATTTGGTCAAACAAAATGATAAAAACTCTGTTTGGGTACAGTGTAGCATGACCGCGCAATTGTCATTTAAACAGCTACAGCGCTGAAAGCTAAAAATTGGCCTGGGCAGGAGGGGGGTGAAGTGCCCGGTATTGAAGTGGTTAAGAAAACTAAAATGTCACATAGGTGAGTCTGTTTTTTTGTTTAACCAGGAGGTTAAATGAAATAAACAATGGATTCCCATATCCACACACACTGTAGATGGGGGAAATCCTCCCTGCTGACCTATTTTATTTTGACTGCGGTGAGACCTCCCCTCCCCCTCACAATACACTGATCCACGTTGCAAGCTATAGCCTGCAGAGCTGATTGAGCGAGGAAATCCCGACAGTGCAGTTGTACAGAAGTTGACCGGTAGATCAACTCCTGTACAACCTTCATGCCAATACAGGGAATGAAATTTTAGCTGGTCCCTGCTGAATCAGATGAATTTTGATCCATGTATGGCCAGCTTTACAAAGCAAAATGTAGATCAGTTCTGCTGCAGACACAGGTTGCAAAAGAGGAAGATTGCACTAAGGACACGAGGCAAAAGTGGAATTTTACCCATAACAACTTGCTTCTTGCTGGAGGCTGCCATTTTTTGCTGAAGCCCAGAGCCCACAAACAGCAGTAAATCATAAAGTGGAACTAAACCCATTGATTTAACGGTTTAATTCCTGGAATGCTGGGATTGCCAACTGTCACATTTGCTTCTGTCCTCAACCAAACTGTCAAACAATCAAATGGCTGGTGTCATAACTGATCACAGGTGCAGCACCACAGTTGCAGATCAAACGGAAGCAGCTTCCTTGGCTGTAAAGGATGGGAAGGTTTATATCTGCTTTATGACTGTCAGCAGATTGGCCTCTACCAACTCAGCAGTGCCTAAAAATGCCTAAAATGGAGAGCAACTGAGCATGTGCAGAGCAGGGTGAGACAGTGTTACTAGATTTTAAACCGTGTAAATAGGCCAGCCTGAAGTGATCTAGAAGGACTTTTTTTTTTTTTTTTTTCTGAGTAACGTTGCACTTTAATTTTGCTAAACTTTACTCGCCCTCTAGTGGTGCAACATCTGCAAGCTCCCTTGCAGACCTCTTCTCCTAGTCGTCTTCCGGGTTCAGGATCTTTGGCTGTCTTGATTAGCCATGACAGGATTGGCAACTCTTCC
Source organism: Aquarana catesbeiana (assembly GCF_042186555.1). Taxonomy (NCBI): domain Eukaryota; kingdom Metazoa; phylum Chordata; class Amphibia; order Anura; family Ranidae; genus Aquarana; species Aquarana catesbeiana. Next base: position 186,874,958 of record NC_133336.1, read on the forward strand.
ACATGCATAGTGTTCCTTCATCTTGATGGATCCCAAATGGAGATTTCAAGATTGCAAACAGACAGGAAGGAATCCTTTACTGCAAAAGACACACAGCCTGTACACAGTATAGAACGGGGGTCTCCAAACTTTCTGAACAAAGGGCCAGTTTACTGTCCTTAAGACTTTGAGGGGGCCGGACTGTGGCCAGTGTGAGTAAAAAATGCCCTGGCCTCAATGGGAGTAAAGACTGCCCCATCATTGGTACTAGTGAGAGGAATATTGCCCTGTTGTTTTTATTAGGGGAAAAAATAGTGCCCCATTATTGGTGTCAGTAGAACGAATAGGGCCCTCTTGTTAGTATCCGCAACAGGAATTATGCCCCATTGTTGGTGTAGAAGGAAATAGTGCCTTGTATAAATGGGCCTGATAAAGGCAAGCAAAGGGCCCCTGGGTCACAGTTTTGGAGACAACTGGTATGCTATGTTCATATGGGTTTACAACCACTTTAAGTTCGGCTTCAAGGAGAACCATTTGTTTGTGACTGCATCCAAAAAAATATATATATATATATTCTCATTGGTGGGTTTTGCTTCTGAAAACTACAGTTGTGCTCATAAGTTTATATACCCTGGCAAAATGTATGATTTCTTGGCCATTTTTCAGAGAACATGAATGGTAACAAAAAAACTTTTCTTTCACTCATGGTTAGTGTTTGGCTGAAGCCATTTATTATCAATCAACTGTGTTTACCCTTTTTTTTTAAAAATCGTAATCACAACAGAAACTACCCAAATGACCCTGATCAAAAGAAATCATAAATTCTGCCAGGGTATGTAAACTTATGAGCACAACTGTATGAATGCCAGCACTGCTCCTATAGACATACATTGGAGAAATGTTCAATCACTTTTACAGACCTGTGATCCTTGTAAGTGGGACATACATTCTTCTTCTTGCAGTCATCCGTGCAGTGGGAAGATATTCTGTAGGGTTTTCTAGATAAATTACAGTGACAGTGCAGTATACACACTAGAACAAGTGACATACATGGGTCTCCTAATGGTTTCCTTGCATTTTGCTGCCCAGTAACCAAAACCTGGGAAGATATTGAAGATGTGTCATGCCGGGACTTCATTGAAGAATATGTCACTTCGTACCCCAACCGACCTATGGTTCTTCTCAAGAGCGGTCAGCTGATAAAAACAGAGTGGGAGGGCACCTGGTGGAAGTCTAAAGTGGAAGAGGTAGACGGGAGCCTGGTGAAGATTTTATTCTTGGTAAGAAGTTCTTTTTATATTTGTACTGAAATGTCCTGGGATTATAGTACATAGCAGGCTTGCATGTATCAGTGTCTGTACATTTTTATGGTGTAAAACGGGGGAAAAAAGTGATGGCCTAAAACTTATGAGAAAAAAAGGACAGACATTTTCAATAGCACAAATCCCAAAAAATGACTGCATTTACTCTTAAAGAAAATTTAAACCCTGGTAACTTTATTCATGTGGATAACATGAACAAAGAGCCCCCCCCCACCTGGGACTTACTTACGCGTTTCAACCACAAGGCTGGGCTTATTCATAGACCTCTACTATTAAGCCCAGCATTGTCAGTAAAACACATCGGTAGAGGAGTTCCTAGGCAGGGCTCTCTGTTCATGTTGCTCTGGTGAATACAAGGTGTGTCTAAAAAGTTTGGTAAATGGTCTGATATCTCAACATGGGCCAGGTGCGAGCACCTGGCTATCCAGAGACGCATCAAAAAGCGCCACCTAGTGTGGAGTACATGGGACACGCTAGGGTGAACCTGCTGTGGGCAGTCGAATGTAGTCAGAGTGAGAGGTAGGTTCACAGTGCAATGGAGCAACGAGTGAACATCAAGTTCTGCTACAAATTGCAGAAACCAGACGCATGGTGCGAGTGTACGGGATGGAAGCCATGAGCAGAAAATGTGTTTACGACTGGTTCAAATGTTTTCGCGGCTGTTTTTGGGAAGGAAACGACTAAGGATGAGCCATGTTTGGGTTGGCCGTCGACAAGCAGAGCCCCAGATATGATCAAGTGTGACAAATGCTGGTGCGAGATCGGCGATTTACTCTATGAAGGCGGAGGTATTGGGCATTTTTGGGTAAGCGGAAGTTCTGTTCTGACAGAAGAACAAAACTGTTGGAAACCTCTGGGGATTAGCATGTGTGACCAGGAATCCATCCTTTTTCTGGAACCTAAGCGACAGTCGATGGAATGGCGTTCACCGTCTTCCCCGTGACCCAAAAAGAGCCGCCTGCAAGAGTCCTACTGAAGGGCATCGTGAAAGGCGCATGGTTTGTGGACGTGTCCGCAATCCAAGAATGTGTCACAGTTTCCAGAAGCTTTATGAACGTTCCCAAAAGTGTGTTGTGAAGGATGGCAATTATTTCGAAGGCCAATAAAGGTCATTTTGTTTGTATCCTCTGTGTTTGTTTGTTTTCTGATACCATTCACCAAACTTTTTAGACATGCCTCTTACAGTTGGCAGTGTTTAAATTGTTTTTAGAGTGCAGAGCCTCTTTTGGATTTTTGCACCCTGTGGCGCATAGGATGGGCCTCTGCTGGCATTTACCACCCAATCTTCTAGGAGGGTGACCCAATCCAGGACTTGAAGCAGCGTACCGTATACTTCTGCAGACATTTATAGATACTTTTGACTATTCTCTAGTGTGATCTCCTATGTATGAATATGATTAAATACTTAAGGACCGAGCCTCTTTTTGAGATGTGTTGTTTACAAGTTACAAAACAGGTTATACATTATTTTTTTTCTAACACCCTAGAGAATAAAATGGCGATCGTTGCAATACTTTCTGTCACACCATGTTTGCACAGCGGTCTTACAATCGCTCTTTTTTGGGAAAAAATACACTTTTTTTTAATTAAAAAATAAGACAACAGTAAAGTTAGCCCAATTTTTTTTTTTTATATTGTGAAAGATAATGTTACGCCGAGTAAATTGATACCCAACATGTCATGCTTCAAAATTGCTCCCGCTCATGGAATGGTGACAAACTTTTACCCTTAAAAATCTCCATAGGTGACGGTTAAAAAATAGGGCTAGAATTACTGCTCTCGCTCTACCGATCACGGTGATACATCATTTTCATATGTGGGTGTTACTCATATGTGCGTTCGCTTCCCTTCTTTTTTTTTTTCTTATTTATTTTGCCTTTTTATTTTTATTTTTTACATTTTTTTTTTTTTTTAAATTGTCACTTTTATTCCTATTACAAGGAATGTAAACATCCCTTGTAATAGTAAAAAAGCATGACAGGACCTCTTAAATATGAGATCTGGGGTCAAGAAGACCTCAGATCTCTTATTTACACTAAAATGCAATAAAAAAAAAAAGTCATTTAAAAAAAGAATTTAAAAAAAAAAAAAAAAGGACCTTTTAAGAGCTATGGGCGGAAGTGACATTTTGACGTCGCTTCCTCCTGCAGTGTCATGGAGATGGGCGGGGGCCATCTTCCCCTCACTTGTCTCCATGCTCAGCCAGCAGAAGGACTCTATCGCCTCCGCCGCTGCCGACGGCTCTGGTAAGCGGGCACCGGAGCACAGCCGGGGGGGTCCTTTCCCACCGCCGATAAGTGATTTCGCGGTGAACCTGCTGCAGAGACCACTTTTATTTTGAAGAGGACCGCCAGCCGAACAAGAGAATACTGGGGTTATGGCAGCTAGCTGCTGCCATAACAACGATAGCTCCTTTCAAAGTAAGGACGTATATCGGCGCGCGGCGGTTCTGAAGTGGTTAAGGGTTTTGTATGTATATATGACTAAATGTGAGCATGTTTGTAAATTGCAGGATGATAAGCGTTGTGAGTGGATCTATCGAGGTTCCACCCGCCTGGAGCCCATGTTTAGCATGAAGACCTCCACAGCTTCCACTCAAGAGAAAAAGCAAGCAGGACAGCAGCGGACACGTCCTAATGTTGGTGAGTTGACATGAGGAGCCTTGTGGAACAGAAGAACAGCAACCATTGATTCCAGCTGCTGATTGGTTCCTAAGACAACTCGGACACTTTTTGAAGATTTTACAATACGGTTTGTTGAAGGGTGGGATCTGATAGACGCCCTTATTGTGTTTGCAGGTGCTGTGCGGAGTAAAGGACCTGTGGTACAATATACACATGATCTTACTGGGAGCGAATCTCCTTATAAACCTACAGAGCCAAGCTCACCTCAGTCAATCCCATCACCCCAACTTATCGACACAGAGTAAGTTCTAATAACCGAGTTCATACTTCCTAGATGTCTCAGTATTTGATGGGTGTAAATAGGCTGGCATATGTTTTTTAACCCTGCAAGAGGCCTAGCTTAAAAACACTAGCTTGTGCAGAAATGTGATTTAGTTTGGTCTGTTAAATATATGGTTGAATGCACTTTGTTATATTGCAAAAAAAAAAAAAAAATATGTGTGTGTATATATATGTGTGTGTGTATATATATATATATATATATATATATATATATATATATATATATATATATATATATATATATATATTATAAAAAAAAATACAGGGCTTTTTTTCCCTCAAACAATAGGTGCTGGCACTCAACCACGACCCCCCAAAACCCCTCCTCCCACACACACCCTCCAAATCACATCAAATAGTGGGTGTGGTCATATTTCACAAACAGTAGGAGGGTCTTAAAGGCGCATTAAATTCAGGATTGCATTACATACAGAGTGCAGAGCTGTCCCTTGTAAACACAGAAACCAGACTTTTTGATTGTGGTGAGCAGGCACCAAAGGGTCTGAGCCAGAGGTGGTGGAACTGAGTTCCACCAAGTTCCCCCTGAAAAAAAAGATTATATATATATATATATATATATATATATATATATATATATATATATATATATATATATATATATATATATATATATATTTTTTTTTTTTTTTTTTTTCAAAATTGGCGCTTTTTTTTGTTTATAGCGCAAGAAATAAAAACCACAGAGGTGATCGAATACCACCAAAAAAAGCTCCATTTGTGAGGAAAATCAATGACATCAATTTTGTTTGGGTACAGCTTCGACCGCCCAATTGTCAGTTAAAGCGACGCAGTGCCGTATCGCAAAAAATGGCCTGGTCATTAAAGGGGGTAAATCCTTCAGGGGCTGAAGTGGTTAAAGGCTAAAGTCACCTCTTCCAGAAAATAGCAGTCAAGGGGCTCCAGTGGATAATTAAAAAAAAAAAAAAAACCCGCAGCTTTATAAAATGTTTAATAACAATATTGTCATATTGCCATTTGGCTCTCAGAAGCATGGCCTCAAAACTCCCAGTTAGCAAATAGGGCTGGGCAATTTTCTCAAAAAAAAAAAACTCTATTCACAATTCAAAACGTTTTTTTTTTTTTTTTTTTTGGACACCGCACCGGTCCTGAGGAGCTGCAGGCAGGAGTTTTTAGGCGAGGCAGCGGCTTCGGCCTAGTCCGCAGCGTCCGGCCTCGTGGCCTCACCTAAAAACTCCTGCCCACAGCTCCTCAGGACCTGCACGGTTTTAGCGCCGGTCCTGGGGAGCTGCTGGCAGGAGTTTTTAGGCGAGGCAGCGGCTTCGGCCTATTCCGCAGCGTCCGGCCTCGTGGCCTCACCTAAAAACTCCTGCCCACAGCTCCTCAGGACCTGCGCGGTTTTAGCGCCGGTCCTGGGGAGCTGCTGGCAGGAGTTTTTAGGCGCGGCCGCGGCTTTAGCTTAGTCCGCGGCGTCCGGCCTCGCGGACTAGGCCGAAGCTGCGGCCTCGCCTAAAAACTTCTGCCCGCAGCTCCTCAGGACCGGCGCGGTGGAAAAAAAAAAATGTAAAAAAATCGATTTGCTTAAATTTTGTCCTGATTTGACCTTTCAACTCGATTCAAGATTTACATCGATTTTTTTTCCCCAGCCCTACTTACCAGGTGATGTAAACAGAAGATCGGTAATCGTTTTTGTTTTCCCTAAAAAAAAAAAAAAAAAAAAAAAAAAAAGCGTATAACCGACTTTTGTCAGAAGGACATCATACCCTCACACAGAGAGCCCCAGCTGCCTCATCTGTGCCACTTATCAGTACCTACCTTTGCCCATCAGTGCTGCCTATCGGTGCCACCCATCAGTGATCATCAGTGCAGCCTCATCAGCGCACATCAATGAAGGAGAAAAATTACCTGTTTTCAAAATGTTATAACAAACTGGAGCCCCTTGACTATTTTTTGGAAGAGGTGAGATTGGCCTTTAAGCTTCCATTCCAGCACTTTCTTCTACTGAAGTCGCCTGTCCTCATTCAGCTGTCAAAATCTGCCCACCAAGGTTCTGACATTCAACAGCTGAATAAAAGAGGCTAGGCCCGGTTCACATCTATACGGGTATCGCAGCAAAACCAACAACCGCCCACAGTCAAAACGCTGCTTGAAAACACGCTGGGCTGCTATTCATTCTGAATGGCATCCCCGCGCATCTAAAAACGCAGTGCGTTTTCTGGTACAGGAACTGCCGGGAAATCGCATGGTGCAAAAACACCATGCGATTTCCCGGCCACTGCGTCATTAGAATGGTGCAGGAACCTTTTTCATGTGGGAAACGCAGGCACGGCGGCCAGTTAATTTGAAAACTCGCATAGATGTGAACTAGACCTTCCACTCCTGGCTACCAGAAGGCAACAGGGTGAGATCCTGCAGCTTCATGAAAGCGCATAGAGAGTCCAGAGGGTTTTGTTTCCTGGGCCTGGATGGCCAATTGGTGCACTTTACACAGATCCCGCCTATCTCTGAGGATGGACTTGCATGTTTCACAGAAGCAGCTTATGGGGAGTCCATTCTGCCTAGAAGGAATGTTGATTATTTTTAAAGCCCAGTTCTGGGCTCAGAATTACTGCAGCACATCAGACTATGAATTCTATCTGCCTCTCTTTTCAGCTCTGACAGCCAGCAGGCTCAGTCCAAGAAGCAAGTGGCGAAGAAAAGTACATCCTTCCGCCCAGGATCTGCAGGCTCCAGCCCATCGTCTCCTGTACCCGCTGAGCAGCCCGCTACCACCAATGTACGGCCTGTCCAGCCTGTCCAGCAGAGTCAGACCAACCAAATGCAGATTCAGACCAACCAAATGCAGATTCAGACCAACCAAATGCAGATTCAGACTGTTCACACCTTCCAAGCCATACAGACTATTCCAACAATACACACAATTCAGACTAACCAGACAATTCAAATCGCACAGCCTCAAAGGTGAGTTAACTGTCTTTAATAAATGGCCCTCCTTTTGCTGAGAAAAAGCAATGTACGTTGCAGGGATTTTAACAAACTTTGCAGATTCCTGTTTCTGCTCTGAAGAAATCAGAAAAGAAAAACTGTTTATTTGGTTATGTCGATGTGTAAATTGAATGGAAGTAATTTTATTGTGAATCAGATGGTGCACTTGCAGTGTTGTAATAGGGAAATCGCAGGGTTTGCATCCCCTTTAGAAGTGATTAACCACTTCACGCAAAATCACGTACCGATACGTGATTTTGTTGGAAGTGGTTATACCTGCAGCCAGAGGCATCATCCCAGTACCTTTTTTTTTTTTTATAGAGTGGACGGTTGGCTTTCATGTGATAACAACCGATGCAGTGAAGCAGCCGCTGGGCCATTATCACAAGCAGCGGGAGGGGACCTCCCCTCGCTCCTGCTGCCTTCCCCCGCTCCACCCAGGTCTCCCGTTCCACTGGGAGATCCGAGCGTCCAGCCGGCTTTGAGCGTGTCTCCGATGTACTAACCCAGAAGCGACATCGCAACGCCACTTCCAGTTTACTCGTTAGCCAATGGCGCTGTTTTAAAAAAAAAATCCAAGGTATTCAAAAATTGCGATTTTGAATACTTTGAAGTGCAGAGGAGGGATTTGAGCAGTCTTTTGGACCCCATATCCCTCCATAAAGAGTACCTGTCGCTGCCTACTATGCCCTGTACACACGATCGGACATTCCGACAACAAAATCCATCGGATTTTGGGCCACACTTGCATACACACTGTCGCACAAAGTTGTCAGAAAATCTGATCGTTCTGAACGCGGTGACATAAAACACGTACGTCGGGAATATAAACGGGGCAGTAGCCAATAGCTTTCGTCTCTTAATTTATTCTGAGCATGCGTGGCACTTTGTGCGTCGGATTTGTGTACACACAATCGGAATTTAAACGATCGGATTTTGTTGTCAGAAAATTTTATATCCTGCTCTCAAACTTTGTCTGTTGGAAATTCCGACGGAAAAAGTCCGATGGAGCCCACACACGATCGGAATTTCCGACAACACAATCCGATCGCACTTTTTCCATCGGAAAATCTGACCATGTGAACAGGGCATTACTGTCACAAGAGATGTTTACATTCCTTGTGACATCAATAAAAGTGATCAGATATTTTTTTTTTTTTTTTTAAAGAGACAGAAAAAAAAGTTTAAGTGCTCGCGCACCAAAGAAAAGGCATACGCAAGTCGCGCTCGCAAATGTGAACCGTGTTCAAATCACACACGTGAGGTATCCCCATGATCGTTAGAGCGAGAGCAATATTTTTAGCAAAAGACCTCCTCTAGCTCTAAACTGGTAACCATTATTATTGGAATATTATCAATTATTATATAAAGTAAACAATACCCACCAAAATTGCTATGATACATTAAATAGAAGAAATAAAATAGAGCTGTATCTACGGAAGGTAAAGTTTCCAACTATATCAGAAGAGGACTCAAATAAGCTAGATAGTGATATTACTAAGGAAGAAATAGAACAGGCAATTAAAGTGGTTGTAAACCCTTTTTGTCTTACTTTTAGGTATAGGTAAGCCTAGAATAAGGCTTACTTATAGGTAGTGGAAATATCTCCTAAACGTGTGCCATTTAGGAGATATTTCACTTGTAGTGCGCCAATGTCGTCATCAGCGCATACGCTGTGAAGAAACGGACCACCGTACCGTTTCTTCCTCATAGTGTGATGTGACTGAGAGGCGCATTTGTGGTAGTGACGTCACACGGCTCCGGCCAGTCACAGAGCCGGAGTCTGTGGCCCTGGAAGGACCAGGGGCAATGATGGACACGGCCTGCACAGGGGACAGCGCGGGCTTCATTTGCAGGTAAGTGTCACATAATGGGCTAGAATGCGATGCATACTAGCCCATTATGTTTTTAAGTTGCAGGGAGCAGAAGAGGAAGTAAAACCCATTGGGGTTTACTTCCTCTTTAAAAACACTAAGGTCAGTAAAAGCCCAGGTCCAGATGGGTGTACATCCCTATGTTTTAAAGTTTTTAGGAGCCATGACTCCCTATTTTCAGATATACATGAACTCCATCAGGGGAGGCCTGAAGATACGCAAGGAAGCCCTGGGGGTCTATATATCACTCCTTGTAAAGGAAGGGAAGGCTCCAACATTGTGTTCCAGCTTTAGGCCAATATCCCTGATTAATGAAGACCATAAAAATGTATGCGAGGATATTGGCCGAAAGATTGAAACCTTATATGCCAAAATGTATAAAGAAAGACCAAGCAGGTTTTGTCCCCGGAAGGGAAGCCAGGGACAACATATTAAGAACTATTCTTTTAATGCATGAAGCAAAAAAGGGAAAGAAATCAGTACTCCTTTTCTATCGTTGATTCCGAAAAGGCCTTTGATAGGTTAGATTGGGAGTATATGTTGCGGACACTGCATAAATTTGGTATAGGCCCACGCAGCCCAAATTCAGGTAAATGGGACCCTGTCAGAACCCTTTTTGCTCTATAATGGTACACGCCAGGGTTGCCCGCTATCCTCCTAGTTTTCGTACTTTCTTTAGAACCTCTTGTAGCAACTATAAGAGCAAATCATGAATTTGAAGGAATAGAGGTGGCTGGACAAGAACATGAGGTATCTGCTTTTGCGGATGACATTATGTTTTTTACATAACAAATCCCATACAGACGCTCCCAAAAATTTTGGTAGCATTGAGTAAATATGGGGCTTTTTAAAATTTCAAGATCAATATGGAGAAAACGGAGATATTAAATATTTTGGTAGAGACCTTAGAACTCTCTATCGTTTAATGTGGAAGCAAAAAAGGATTAAAGTATCTGGGGGTATTTCTGTCGGTATCAACAACAGATTTGTATCAAGATAATTACTTAGCTTTTATTGAATAAAATTAAACAAGATCTGAACGGTTGTCCTGGTTTGGCAAGATAAGTGTAATTAAAATGATGATTCTCCCGAAAGCCCAAAGCCTCCCGATTAACATCCTGGGGGCAAACTTTAAAACCCTTAGGCGCCTTTCACACTGGGGTGGGGGCGGTGTCGGCGGTTTACCGGCGGTATTCGGATGCTAGCGGGATGGTTTTACCCCCCGCTAGCGGCCGAGAAAGGGTTAAAAACCACTGCAAAGCGCCTATACACCGCTATGAAGATGCTGCTAGCAAGACTTTTTTTTCCCGTCCTGCTAGCACACCGCTCCAGTGTGAAAGCCCTTCGATCGTGTCTCCTATGTGTAAACACGAAACAATGTCATGACATCACTTCCACTTTACTCAGTTGCCAATGGTGCAGTTTTAAAAAAAAAATAACAGTATTCAGAATCGCGGTTTTTGGCAATTTGAAGTGCAAAGGAGGGATTTGGGGTTTTTTAGACCCCCGATCCCTCCATAAAGACCTGTCGCCACCTATTTTTTTTTTTTTAAGAGACAATGTTTAAAAATAAATAAGGAAAATAAATTTTTTTTTTTTTTTTTAAAGCGCCCCCATCCCCACAAGCTTGCGTAGCAAAGAAAATGCATGCCTAAGTGGCGGCCGCATATGTAAACGGTGTTCAGCCGTGATCGTCAGAGCGAGAGCAATAATTCTAGCACCAGACCTCCTTTGTAACTATAACCTGGTAATGGTTAATTTTTTTTTTTTTTTTTTAAGCGTCGCCTATGGAGATTTTTAGGTACATAGTTTGTCACCATTGCACTAGTGTGCGCAATTTCAAAGCATGACATGTTGGGTATATATTTACCCGGCATAACATCATCTTTTACATTACACAAAAAATCGGGCTAACTTTACTTTTTTTTTTTTTTTTTAATTCATGAAAGTGTCTCTTTGCCCAAAAAATTGCATTTGAAAGACCGCTGCGCAAACATATGGCATAACATATAAAATATTGCAACGATCGCTATTTTATTCCATAGGGTCTCTGCAAAAAAAAAAAAATGTGTGTGAATATATGTATGTATATATTTATATGTGTGTGTGTGTGTGTGTGTGTGTGTGTGTGTATATATATATATATATATATATATATATATATATATATATATATATATAATGTGTGTTTGGGGGTTCTTAGTAATTTTCTAGTAAAAGATCTGGATTTTAACCTGCAAGCAACAAATGTCAGAAATAGGCTTGGGCGTGAAAGAGTTAATGTTGATAAATGTAAGATCGTGCACCTAGGATGCATTGATTGAATTTAGCTTGACAAAAGCGCATTGAGAATGCTGATTAACAATAAGAATAAAATTTCAGCGCCTGAAGCATAATGGACTATGTATGTCTTATTGTTCCTCTCTTTATTCCCCCTCCTATAGATTTGTGACAAACGTGGCGCCATTTCAAGTTGTTCAGACAAACGCGTTGCCGACGGAGGTCACGTATAAGGCTCCTATGGAGAAGCTGTTTTACCTACCTCACATCTGTAGCTACTCGTGCTTGTCCCGCATCCGCGTGGTAAATCATCGGGGAAAGAACCCTCTGCTGGTGCCACTGCTGTACGACTTCCGGCGTATGACCGCACGGAGGCGGGTGAACCGCAAGCTGGGATTCCACGTCATCTACAAAACGCCGTGCGGCCTGAGCCTGCGCACCATGCCTGAGATCGAGCGTTATGTTTTAGAGACCAACTGTGACATGCTATTCTTGGAAATGTTCTGCTTGGACCCCTATGTTCTGGTGGACCGCAAGTTCCAGCCACAGAAACCTTTCTATTATATCCCCGACATCACCTACGGCAAGGAGGATGTGCCCCTGTCCTGCGTCAATGAGATAGACAGGACCCCTCCTCCTCAGGTGGCGTATAGTAAGGAGCGCATTCCCGGCAGAGGAGTATTTATTAACACAAGCACGGACTATATGGTGGGATGCGACTGCACGGACGGATGCCGAGACAGGTTAGATATGGTGACTTGTGTGTTTAAAGAGGATCTGATAAATTGGCAGGAAAGAACCCTTTAACTTATTTTGAGAACATTTTTTATTTTTTTTTTAAGCCCCTTTCACAATGGGGCAGTTTGCAGGCGCTATTGCGCTAAAAATAGCGCCTGCAAACCGACCTAAAACTGCTGTTTTAGTTAATAATTTATAATTCATTTATTTTGTCCTGGTTCCCGAGGGCTTTCACACTGGAGCGGTGCGCTAGCAGGAGAGAAAAAAAACCTCCTGCAAACAGCATCTTTGGAGCGGTGTATTGACCGCTCATGTAGCGGCGCTTTGCGGGCGGTTTTAACCCTTTTTCAGCCGCTAGCAGGGGGGTTAAAACCACTGCCGCTAAAACGGTAAAGCTAAAAATAGCGCTGTTTTACCACCAACGCCCCCACCACCCCAGTGTAATAGGGGCCTAAACCATATGACCCTCCGCTGTCATTATACGGCGGCTCTTTGAAGAGGGATATCTGCCATAACCCCGGTATCCTCTTCTTCAGCAGGCGGTCCGCTTTCAGATAAAAGTGGTTTCAGCGGCTGGAGAGGTGCCCCTCCCCTCCCCCGCCGGTTAGTGGCGGAGACGAACGCGTCTTTTTCCCGTGGTGGCCTGGCTGCCGAGTGAAGGGAAGATGGCCCCTTTTTGCTCCATAGCATTGACTGGCGGAAGCGCCGTCAAACGTCACTTCCGCCTAATGCTCTTAAAGTGGAGTTCCAATACAAAAAAAAATTAAAAGTACAAATACTGCAGCTGCTGACTTTTATTAATCAGACACTTACCTGTCCCAGGGTCCAGCGATGTGGGGGAGCGAAGCCCCACTCGTCTCCCCCTCCTGTCTGCGGCACTGGCATTGTCACTGTGGTCGCACTATGCATGCGCGAGCCACGCTGTGACTGGCCGGGCAATCATCTGGGACCTGTGACGTGTCCCGGATGATTGCTGAGGGGGGGAGAGGGGATCTCCCTTTTGGCACCGCGGTGCCCCGGGGGGAGGTGGGAGCTGGAACCCTCTAAGGAGAGGGTCCCCCCCCCCCCCCCCCCCAAAAAAAATGACATGCCAAATGTGGCATCCCTTAAAGCGGAAGTTCCATTTTTGGGTGGAACTCCGTTTTAAAGAATAATTTTTTTTTTTTTTCTTTTTTAACCCAAACTTTTTATTTTTTAAAAGGACAGTTTAAAAAAAAAAATTAAGAAAAAAAAAAAATTATTTAAAGTGCCCCGTCCCGCCACGCACAGAAGCATACACGAGTAGCGTCCGCATATAAAAACCGTGAGCAAACCACACGTGAGGTATCGCTGCAATCATTAGAGTGAGAGCAATAATTCTAGCCCTAGATCTCCTCTGTAACTCAAAACTGGTAACCTGTAGAAATTTTTAAACATCGCCTATGGAGATTTTTAAAGGTAAAAGTTTGTCGCCATTCCACGAGCGGGCGCAATTTTGAAGCGTGACATGTTGGGTATCGATTTACTCGGCGTAACTTTATCTTTCACAATATAAAAAAAAATTGGGCTAACTTTACTGTTTTATTTTTTAATGCAAAAAAGTATTTTTTCCAAAAAAAAAAAAGTGGGCTTTAGAAGACCGCTGCGCAAATACGGTGTGACAGAAAGTATTGCAACAACCTCCATTTTTTTTCTCTAGGGCAATCACATTGTGCATTTTTCACATATTCGCGGGTCGAAGAAAAAAAACAATGATTTTTTGAATGAATCTGCAGCAGAATAAAATAGAATTTGACAGGCTGACGGCAGTAGAGAGCTTGATGGCGCACCTGTATCCTCCGCCCACACCTAAAAGCTGTAACCTCATGACGTGGTCTTGCATCTGTGTTACCGTCAACACCCACACGCCTCTATACATTTGGTCCTCATCAGACCCCTCGCTGCACATTTTGTGTCCTCACCAGAGCCCCCCTGCATATTTGTGTCCCCCTTAGAGCCCCCTTCCATATTTGTGTCCCCATCAGAGCGCCCCCCCAAATATTTATGCTCAAGTAAGAACCCCCTGCATATTTATATTCCCATCAGAGCCCCCTGACATGTTTGTGCCTCCATCGGGCCCCCCTGCACATTTGTGTACTTATAAGAACCCCCCATACACACTGTGCCCCCATCAGACCCTCGCCGCATATTTGTGTCCTGATCAGAGCCCCTCACATTTATGTCCAAATCGGAGCCCCCCTGTGTATTTGTGTCCCCCTTTCATATTTTTTGTCCCCATAAGAGACCCCTGCACAATTGTGTCCCCCTTTAGAGGCCCCTTCCACGTGTATGGTCCCCCTTAGAGGCCCCTTCCACGTGTATGGTCCCCCTTAGAGGCCCCTTCCACGTGTATGGTCCCCCTTAGAGGCCCCTTCCACGTGTATGGTCCCCCTTAGAGGCCCCTTCCACGTGTATGGTCCCCCTTAGAGGCCCCTTCCACGTGTATGGTCCCCCTTAGAGGCCCCTTCCACGTGTATGGTCCCCCTTAGAGGCCCCTTCCACGTGTATGGTCCCCCTTAGAGGCCCCTTCCACGTGTATGGTCCCCCTTAGAGGCCCCTTCCACGTGTATGGTCCCCCTTAGAGGCCCCTTCCACGTGTATGGTCCCCCTTAGAGGCCCCTTCCACGTGTATGGTCCCCCTTAGAGGCCCCTTCCACGTGTATGGTCCCCCTTAGAGGCCCCTTCCACGTGTATGGTCCCCCTTAGAGGCCCCTTCCACGTGTATGGTCCCCCTTAGAGGCCCCTTCCACGTGTATGGTCCCCCTTAGAGGCCCCTTCCACGTGTATGGTCCTCCTTAGAGCTCCCCTTCCACATTTATGCCCCCATCAGAGACCCCAGCACAATTGTGTCTTCCTTAGAGCTCCCCTTCCACATTTATGCCCCCTCAGAGACCCCTGCACAATTGTGTCCCCCTTGGAGCCCCCTGCACAATTGTGTCGTTCCCCCTTGGAGCCCCCTGCACAATTGTGTCGTTCCCCCTTGGAGCCCCCTGCACAATTGTGTCGTTCCCCCTTGGAGCCCCCTGCACAATTGTGTCGTTCCCCCTTGGATCCCCCGCCGCACAATTGTGTCCCTCAAAGGATCCCCCGCCGCACAATTGTGTCCCCATCACCACCAGCAGTCACATCTGTGTCCCTCTTACATCTGTATCCGGCTTCAGTGCTGTTCTGCTGCACCTCCCGGGTCCCGCCCGGCTGTTACACAGACGCGTTGTAGCCAAAAGCACAGCCGTAAAGGACACTAATCCTAACAGAGGGACGGGACCCGGAAGGTGCAGTAGGTCCTAGCAATCAACAACTAGTGAGGCGCCGGGTTGGTCGGCTACTATCAGGGGTGATTATGAAGCGCAGTTCCTGCTACCCGACATAGCTTGAGCAGGAACCGACCATGCAGTGAGTCTGACGACTCAACCTGCGGGCCGGGAAAAACGTCCCAGCGGGCCAGATGTGGCCCCTGCTCTAGAGTGTTAGAAAAAAAAGATTTAATGTTTGGGGGTTCTAAGTAAAATCCTAGCAAAAAAAAAAATAATTTTAACTTTTAAACACCATGTCTGAAAAATAGGCCCGGTCCTTAAGTGGTTAATGAATTTAGTACAAGCATAGTATCATGGACATTGTGCTGCACAACTGAGATAAGGGAGGGGACTGTCCTTCTCCTCCTTCTTTGTTAAGGTGTTCCTCACATTGTCCTCAGTACAACTCAATGCTCCATTGTGGTCACCTGTGAGTGCTCACATCTTCAGGATCCATCTTCCCAAACCAGTTTGCTTACTCTAATAGGAAGCTGCATACAGCTCTTCCATTAGGCATGCAACTTTATTGTTCCTGCACTTTTGAGAACACTTCACCCACCTCTTCCCACTGATGCATTTTGCTACTTGCTAATTAAGCCCAGTGGTGGTTGGGTGTGGCAAAATGCATCAGTGTGATTGGTGATATATACCCACTTGAAGACTAGGCCTTTTTCTGACACTTTTTTTTGTTTGTTAGCACGTAAAAATTAATATTTTTTGCTAGAAAATTACTTAGAACTCCCAAACGTTTTTTTTTTTTTTTTAGCAGAGGCCCTAAAGAATAAAATGGTGGGTTTTGCAATTTTTTTATGTCATGCTGTATTTGCACAGCAAATTTTCAAACACAAATGTTTTGGAAAAAATATGCTTTAATGAATCTTAACACACAAACACAATATATTATGTATTTTTTTTTGGTAAGATTTTAAATGATTGTGTTACGCTGAGTAAAGGGATACCCAACATGTCCCGATTTCAAAATTGCGCATGCTTGTGAAATGGCAACAAACTACATAGTCGTGGGCAATGTTTTAAAAAGCCTTTACAGGTTACTAGTTTAGAGTTAGAGGTGGTCTGGTGCTAGAATTATTGCGCTCACTCTGATGTTTGCGCCTATACCTCACATGTGTGGTGTGATCGCTGTGTGGGTGTGGGACCAATGCGTGCATTTGCTTTTGTGCACGGGGGACGAGGGCACTTTTCTCCTTCTTCTTCTTCCTTTTTTTTGGGGGGGGGGATATATTTTATACACTGTTCCTTTTTTAATTTAATTTTTTTTATTTTATTGCTGTCACAAGGAATGTAACCATCCCTTACGATGGCAATAAGCAGTGACAGGTACTCCTCTATGGAGAGATCTATGGTCTATTAGACCCCAGATGTCTCCTCTGCCCTTTTACAAGCATTTGATCACACCAAGAACGGTTTATTCAGATACTTTCCAAATTAAAAGTGATTGTAAAGGAAAAAACAAAACAAAAAAACTAACTTGCCTGCTCTGTGTAATGGTTTTGCACAGAGCAGCACCCATCCTCCTCTTCTCTGGATCCCCGTAGGCACTCTGGGCCCCTCCCCCTTGCGGAGTGCCCCTGTAGCAAGTAGATTGCTGTGGGGCCATTCGTGCGCTCGCTCCCATGCCGACTCTGTGTCCATAAGACACTGGGAGCATGGCTCTGCCCCGCTCCCGCCTCACAGGCTGTGATTGATAGCAGCGGGAGCCAATGGCTCCTGCATCTCAGTCAATCAGGAGGAGTTACTCGGGAGAGCCTCGGGTCTCCTGCACATTGCTGGATGGAGCTTAGGTAAGTATGAGGGGGTAGCTGCACACAGGTTTTTTACCTTCATGAAGGTAAAAAAACCTTCAGCCTTTACAGCCACTTTAAAAATAGCCCTGTCTACCCCCGGGAAAATGGAAGTGACCAAAATGCTGGTATTTTCCGGTTTCCTATACCATAGAGATCATCAGAGACCTTCTGGTCCTCCACTATCTCTGTGGTAAGCCAGCGGAAATGCCGACTGAACACTCGGATCTTCCGGTGGGAATGGAGAGCAGCAGAAAGGGGGGGTGTCTTGTAAAAACAATCCAGCGGCTATTTAGCTGCTAGGATTGCTTTTACAAAGCCAACCCCTAAAAAACAATACTGGGATGATGCCTGTTAACTTTTGTATTGACAACCGCAGTGGATCGTAAACCCAGTCTGATTGCAAATGTGGTGCAGGGATCGCTGCGTTCCGACACCGCATATCTGTGATCCTAGTGAGTGCTCAACCTGTGGCCCTCCAGCTGTTGCAGAACTACAAGTCCCACGAGGCTTTGCATAGCTTACAGGTACAAGCATGACTCCCAAAGGCAGAGGCATGATAGGATTTTTCTGCTACAGCTGGAGGGCCACAGGTTGAGCACCCATACTCCTAGGCTAAAGCTGAAATCCAGGTTTCCTGTCACTTCCTGTCTGCTGTCAGATAAGAAGGTGGACAGGCGAGCAGATGACATCACTATCTCCACCTCAGCCAATCCAACAAAGTCTTCTGTTCATTGGTAAAATTACTGGGCTTCTCCTGATTGGCTGACAAGTAATCAGGCCGACTCGATTTTTGTTCTGGCAGCAGGCAGGAAATCACCTGTTCTTCTGTGGAACACGGGACCATTATACTGTATGAAGCTGATGCCACTTCTGAATGATACAGCGCACACAGCGGCCAAATTAATTAGTAATAGATTGGGCCAATTTAAGTCACAGGAAGCCTAGACTTAAAGTGGAGCGCCACCCAAAAGGGGAAGCTCTGGATGTCTGTCACCTCCACCCCCACTCCCAGATTTTGCACCTTTATTCGGGGGGGTTGTGTACCTGGTTTTGAGCGGAGTCCGTTCACACTCGACCGCCCATTGAGCAGCATTTGCTTGGTCTGTGTCTGCTCTGCATAAACCGAGAGGACAGGGATCTGTCATCCACCCGCTCTGCTCTGATCAGCAGGGAATCAATGGACAGATCCCCCGCTGATCCAAACTAAGTCTGTCCTGTGTGAAAAGGGGCCTTAGATGTTTCATTTATCATGTGTATTTTAACCATGATATACTGCGACAGTGCGGCCCCCCTGCGTGAAATCGCATACCTGTACGTTACTTCGTGCACAGGGTCTGGGGGCGTGCTCGCCCCCAGCGAAACCCACTCCTGCTGTAATTGGACACTGCGGGAGCCAATCAGCGGGCGGATGCAATGTCCGCTGGGACCCGCCGATCGTTGATGGGAGAGGCAGAACGGCGATCTGCCTATGTAAACAAGGCAGACTGCTGTTCGGTCAGAGAGGAAGATGGAGATCTTGTGTTTCTTGTGCTAAGCAGAAACACAGATTTCTGTCTTCCTCCAGTTAAGCCATCCTCTACACAGAAAGCACTCTCTAGAGCACACGGTTAACCCTTTGAGCGCCCCTGATGTTAACCCCTTCCCTGCCAGTGTCATTAGTACAGTGAGAGTGCATTTTGTTTTAGCACTGATCACTGTATTTGTGTCACTGGTCCCCAAAAAGTGTCACTTTGTGTCTGATGTCCGCCGCAATGTCGCAGTCCTGCTAAAAATCGCTAATCACCGCCATTACTAGTTAAAAAAAAAATCCATACATATCCCATAGTTTGTAGACGATATAACTTTTGCGCAAACCAATCAATATACTTATTGGGGGGTTTTTTTGTAACAAAAATATGTAGCAGAATACAAATTGGCCTAAATTGATGAATAAATTTGATCTTTTTTACATTTTTATTGGATATGTTTCATAGCAGAAAGTAAAAAAATTATATATATATATATATAATTTTTTTTTCTTTCAAAATTGTCTTTTTTTGTTTATAGCACAAAACATAAAAATCGCAGAGGTGATCAAATAACACCAAAAGAAAGCTCTATTTGTGGGGGGAACAAAAAAGGACAAAAATGTTATTTGGGTACAGCGTCGCACATCAGCGCAATTGTCAGTTAAAGTAAATGCAGTGCCTTACCGCAAAAAAATGGCCTGGTCATGAAGGGGGGTAAACCTTCTGGAGCTTAAGTGGTTAAAGTGAGCCCCGTGTCTTTCTAGGGAAACGTACGGAGTTCAGGTACTTGCATACCCATGAAGGTGTCGGAGGATATGAGCTCCTAGGAGACCCAGCTGCTCCTGATCGGGGCCTGGGCAACTCTGCATTGACAGTATTTGACAACTGCTTGTATCTGTACCATTGGTTCCTGCCTGATAGAATGTATCCACTGAACACGAATCAATCTGTTCAGAAAAAGTGGCATTTCAGGATTCTGCGATCGTAGGTACCAGTTTCAGTAAAGTATACAATTAAATGTTTAGGGTGGGTTTGGTCGGTGGTGGAAGTGCGGTCAGTAGGTTTTGTGCCAACCAGAAACGGCACACATCCTTCCCAATGCCACTTAAGTATCGGTATTGCAGTCATTGGAATATTTACTTCTCCTCTAGTCTGTATTCAATCTTTAAAATGATTCTTCTTTTTTCAGGTCCAAATGTTCCTGTCACCAACTGTCGGTAGATGCCACTCGCTGCACACCGGGGGGGCAGGTGAACATGCAAGTTGGATACCAACACAAGCGTCTGGAAGAGTGTCTACCTACAGGGTAAAGGCCGAAGGCTGTAACTAGGTGCACTGGACACACATCACCAGCCTGTCATATATTATCATGGAATTTAGCTTTGGCTCTTTTGTAGGGATGGAACTAACGATTATTTTCATAATCGATTAGCTGGCCGATTATTGTTTCGATTAATCGGATAAAATCATTTAAAAAAGCGTAATATGCAATTTTTACCATTTATTTAACGTAATAATGAAAATTATGGGGCAATTTTCCTCCCGGGAATACCAATGATGGGGCACTATTCCTCCCGGGAACACCAATGATGGGACACTATTCTTCCCGGGAACACCAATGATGGGACACTATTCCTCCCGGGAACACCAATGATGGGACACTATTCTTCCCGGGAACACCAATGATGGGACACTATTCCTCCCGGGAACACCAATGATGGGACACTATTCCTCCCGGGAACACCAATGATGGGATACTATTCCTCCCGGGAACACCAATGATGGGACACTATTCCTCCCGGGAACACCAATGATGGGGCACTATTCCTCCCAGAAACACCAATGATGGGGCACTATTCTTCCCAGGAACACCAATGATGGGGCACTATTCCTCCCGGGAACACCAATGATGGGGCAAATTTCCTCCCGGGAACACCAATAATGGGGCACTATTCCTCCCGGGAACACTAATGATGGGGCACTATTCCTCCCGGGAACACTAATGATGGGGCACTATTCCTCCCGGGAACACCAATGATGGGGCACTATTCCTCCCGGGAACACCAATGATGGGGCACTATTCCTCCCGGGAACACCAATGATGGGGCACTATTCCTCCCGGGAACACGAATGATGGGGCACTATTCCTCCCGGGAACACGAATGATGGGGCACTATTCCTCCCGGGAACACGAATGATGGGGCACTATTTCTCCCGGGAACACCAATGATGGGGCACTATTCCACCCCCTCCCAGCAACACCAATGAGACACTATTCCACCCCAGGAAAACCAATGATGGGGCACTATTCCACCCAGTCCCCGGAACACCAATGATGAGGCACTAAAACCTCCCATCACAAATCAGTGTATGTACTACTACTGACTGAGTATTGTTGTATACACTATAGCCGCTACCTGATATCACGGCTGCTTCTCACCCCTCTCTCTCTTCCCTTGAGGCCGCAGTGGGCGGGGCTTATGGGACGAGCTGACAACAGCGAGGAGAGAGGGGGACGTGCCTGGTCACCTGAGCACCTCTGTATTCTCATGAGAATACAGAGGCGCTGCTACCTTGTACACAGAAATAGAATTCACTGGGACTGGCAGGGAGGAAACTGACATTAGACCAACTAATCGATAATGAAAATCGTTGACATTATCGATTATTAACAATTTTATTGATTATTCGTTGCAGGCCTACTCTTTTGATTTGTTGATTTTTATACAATTTTAGCACGGAAGAAGACTGATTTATTGCTAGCGGCTCTAGCAGCCGTTAGCTATAATCACAAGTAAAATCTGTCTGGCTGGTTGTACCCAAGTTGATAAATCGATCAACTTGGTACATTTAGACATTCAGCCTGCCCATACATGGTTCAAATATCAGTCAGTTCCTGATGAACCAGCCGAGATTAGAACTTTCTATGGCTGGCCTAACACCTCTCTGCATCCTTACATCATATGCCAGCATCATTTTTATTGCTGCTGTTTCTTTTGGTAGAAACCTGTTTGTTTTTTTTTTTGTTTTGTTTTTGTTTGTTTTTTTTTATACCATCAGGCATGTCAGATTCCTGTAAGAGTAGCTGGCGAGAGGTCAGTTCCTGTTAATGTAGACATGACCCCCCAATATCTACATCTTTCAAGGCCCCTTTCCCCTGCACCGCTCTGCGCCAGATCACATACCTGGTAGGTGATCTGACAGTTCCGGGTCTGGGGTGTGCACCGCCGGGAACCCTCTCCTGGTGTGATTGGACACAGCGCGGGAGGCAATCATCTGGTCCGGCGGACACGATAAACGCTGATCGTTCTGGATAAAGGCAGAATGGTGGTCTGCCTATGTAAACAAGGCAGATCACCTTTCTGTGAGAGGGGAATGTGCTGATCCTGTGTTCCTGCTAAGCACCTCCCCCACAGTTAGTAATTCCTCCTAGGCAACACTTTTAAATCTTTGATCACCCCTGATGTTAAAGCAGTTCTCCAGCCGAATTTTTTATTTTTTTTAACAAACACTGTAGCTGCTGACTTTTAATAAGGATACTTACCTGTCCAGGGAGCCCGCAATGTCGCCCCCCCCCCCAAGGCCGATCCGTTCAGCGGATCGGGTGCAGGCGCTGCCATTCCAACTAAGGCTGCTTTCACACTGGGGCGTTGGGGGCGTCGGCGGTAAAACAGCGCTATTGTTAGCGCTGCTTTACTGACGTTTTTGTGGCGGTATTCGGCCGCTAGCGGTGCGGTTTTAACCCCCCGCTGAAGTCCGAAAAAGGGTTAAAACCGATCACATAGCACGGCTATAGCCACGCTGCCCCATTGAACACCGCTCCTTCACCGCTCCAAAGATGCGGCTTGCAGGAGTTTTTTTCTTCTCCTGCCAGCGCACCACTTCAGTGTGAAAGCCCTCGGGCTTTCACACTGAACAAACAGTAGAGGCTGTTTTGGGTCAGTTGCAGGCGGTATTTTTAGTGCAATAACGCCTGCAAACCGCCCAGTGTGAAAGGGCTCTAAGGGAAAGCGGCAGTGGAGCCTTGCGGCTTCACTGCTGGTCTCCGACTGCGCATGCGGGAGTCCCGCTGCGTTTTTGTGAATGGCCAGCTTGTCTTCTGGGACACAGATCCCAGAAGACAACGGGAGCTCGCCGCAGAAGAGGACATGACTTCCTCGGCCCGGCCCGACTGGATCGGAAGTACTCTTAGTACTTCCAAAAAAGGTAAGGTAGAAAGTAAAAAAAAAAATGTTTTAAATATCCAAAAACGAGGGGTGGAGAAGTGGTCTTTCGTTTAAGACCACCTCTCATAATTGGGTGGAACTCCGCTTTAACCCCTTCCCTACCGGTGGCATTGGTACAGTGACTGCATATTTTTTAGCACTGATCACTGTAATTGGTGTCACTGGTCCCCAAAAAGTGTAAGTTGGGTATCCAGTTTGTCCGCTGCAATAGTGCAGTACCGCTATAAGTCGCTGATCGCTGCCATTACTAGAAAAAAAAAAAAAAATTTAAATGTACCATAGTTTGTAGACACAATAACTTTTGTGCAAACCAATCAATATACATGTATTGGAATTTTTTTTACCAAAAATCTGTAGCAGAATACTTAATGAAGAAATTTGATTTATCTTTTTACTTTTGTTTTTTTTTTATAGCGGAAAATAAAAAAGATCACTTTTTTTTTTTTTTTCTCTCTTTCAAAATTGTCGGGGTTTTTTTTTTTTTTTTTTTTTTTTTTTTTTTTTGTATATATTTAAAAAAATAAAAACCACAAAGGTGATCAAATACCACCAAAAGAAAGCTCTCTATTTGTGGGGGGGAAAAAAGGACATCAATTTTATTTGGGTTCAGTGTCGCACGACCGGGCAATTGTCAGTTAAAGTAATGCAGTGCCGTGTGGCAAAAAATTGTCTGACCAGGAAGGGGGGTAAATCTTCTGGAGCTGAAGTGGTTAAATGGGAATTTAGGAGCATGCTGGATTTCTAGATCAACAGGGTTTTTATTTTTTGCATTTGCAGCATTCTTTAACCACTTCAATACCGGGCACTTACCCCCCTTCCTTCCCAAGCCAGTTTTCAGCTTTCAGCGCTGTCACTTTTTAAATGACAATTGCGCGGTCATGCTACACTGCACCCAAATAAGTTTTTATCATTTTGTTCCCACAAATAGAGCTTTATTTTGGTGTGGTATTTGATCACCTTTGCGTTTTTTTTTTGTTTTTGTTTTGCTAAACAAATAAAGACCTGAAAATTAAAAAAAAAAAAAAAAAAAAAAAGTTTTTCTTTGTTTCTGTTATAAAATTTTGTAAAAAAGTAAGTTTTCTCCTTCACTGATGGGCACTGATAAGCTGCACTGATAAGGTGGCACCAATGAGATGGCACTGATGGTCACTCATAGGCGGCACTGATGGGTACTTATGGGTGCCACTGATAGGCGACACTGGCAGGCATGATTAATGGGAACTGATTGGCAGTTGCCTGGGCACTGATTGGCGGTCTAGGGTGGCACACCTGTTGGAGTTCCTTTTGTGGGCATCCCTGGTGGTCCTGGGTGGGCATCCGTGGAGGGGGGGGGGGGGGGGATCTATGCTGATAAACAATCAGCACAGACCCCCCCCCCCCTCTGCCAGGAGAGCAGCCGATCGGCTCTCCTCTACTCGTGTCTGTCAGACGCGAGTGAGGGAAAGCCGATAAATGGCTCTTCCTGTTTACATCGTGATCAGCCGTGATTGGATACGGCTGATCACGTGGTAAAGAGCCTCCATCAGAGTGACCCACCACACCGATGGCCGCGCTGCGCGCCCCCACGGGCACTCAATTACGGCTTTTCCTGCTGGACATCAAATGACGCCCAGTCAGGATAACTGAACCACTTTCTGGCCGTTATTTTGCTATAGGCCGGGCAGGAAGTGGTGAAAAAAAGTGAAACCTGGGAAATGTGCTTGTATTGAATAAAGTGCGCTGCATATGTTTTCTTTTTATTTATTTTGCCCCGACACACTTTTTAATGTCCACGTCTCTTGTACACGTCTCCCCAAGTTTTTATCTTTTTATCACAGGGTGTATGAATGCAACAAGAAATGTAAATGCAATCCAGGTATTTGTACGAACCGCCTGGTGCAGCATGGCCTCCAAGTGCGTCTCCAGCTCTTCAAGACGCAGAACAAAGGGTGGGGTATTCGCTGTCTGGATGACATTGCAAAAGGGTCCTTCGTCTGTATATATGCAGGTATGGCTACTTGACTTGGGGGGTTACCTTTTAGAATAATCCTAGATTTTAGAATTTAGTGCAGATTTATAGTTAAATGTTGCTAGGGGGAGTTGATGATAAAAAGGAATGTACTCCTGCAAATGCTTCAGAGTACTTCTAATGCTGGTCACATGACCAAAATCTTGTATGGTCACATGTTCTGTAAAGAAGAGAACCAATGTTTACAATGCCTAATACTGACAGCTGAGACATCATCACCAGACATCAAGGTTGTTGGTCTCATAAGCAGCACTAAAAGAAAACCTGGTGCAGTATTTTACCTAGGAAAGTTGTTTGCGCTATAACGTTATCTAACCCAGGAAGATTGTTAAAGTGATTGTAAAGATATTTTTTTTTTAATTTATATTATTTTTTTAAATGACAAACCTCTTATTTACCTGCTCTGTGTAATGGTTTTGCACAGAGTAGCCCCAATCCTCCTCTTCTCTGGTCCCCTGCTGACAGTCTTGGCTCCTCCCCCCTGCCAAGTGCACCCATAACAAGCTGCTTGCTATGGCGGCACTCGTGCGTACTTGCTTCAGAGCCCTAATCGTGAGTAGGGTGGATTTGATTTAAATCGCCAGTAAAAAGGCATGTTTTAAATCAACTCAATTTAAATCCTAATTTTTAAAGTGGTTGTAAACCCTAAAAACAAACAAAAAAACCTGCAAGACAAAGGCATAATGAGCTAGTATGCATAGCATACTAGCTCATTATGAATTACTTACCTGAGATCGAAAGCCCCTGCAGCGGTCCTCGTTCACCGCTCCGGCGGCCGACATCGCTCCCGGAGTTACTTCCGGGTATCGCTGGCTCCGGCACTCCCGCACATGCGCGCGGGAACTGCCGGTAACGGCACAGTCTAACTGAAGCAACAGCATGTACGTGCCATTGCTTCAGTGCGCATGTGCCGATGACAACGGCACATGCAAATACAGGGAAAATCTCCTAAACCGTGTAGTTTTAGGAGATATCCAGTGTAGCTACAGGTAAGCCTAATTATAGGCTTACCTGTAGCAAAAAGTGGTTGTAAAGGGTTTACAACCACTTTAAAGAGTAACTGTCATCTCTGACCCGCTATTGACTCACTGACAGTCCCATTCAATTTAATGGGATGGCTGGTGATGCGGCAGTGACACAACAAGGTGAGGGACGTGGCGGCAGTGGGTGAGTGGATGCCCGCTAACAGGCGCTGCCATGACGGATCGGAAATGACAGGTTCTCTTTAAAAGAAAGGGCTTATTCTTGCTGGTAGTTAGAATCTTTAATATTTGCAAATAAAATGAAGGTTTTCTATGTAGAATAATAAGCTGTCAGGTTAGTAAAACAGCAATATCAGAACCGATTCAGTCATACAGTTTGTAGTGTACATAGATTTGCAAAACAATGGGACAAAGGAATATTCCTGAACTTTGGTTTATCTCATGGTTACTGTGAAATTGTGGGAATGTATCAATGCAGTGCATGTTATCTCAGCTTGCAGAACTTGGATTCGTTGAAAGTTTACCAAAAATTTAAATATTACAGCCACATGCTACATAACTAAGCTCCATTTCATGCTGAATAAACTAAATTAACAATGTATCTTAAACAGAAAACTATCTTGGATAGATTTTTATTTCAAACGCATTTTATTAAAATAAATTTGATTTAAAAAAAAAATGCGATTTAAAAAAAAAAAAATCGTATTTATTTTTTAAATCATTGATTTTTAATCCACAAAGAGCAGGGCTCAGCCCCACCCCCACTCCCTCATCACTGGCTGTGATTAACAGCTGAAACCAATGGCTTCCGCTGCTGTATCTGAGCCAATGAGTGGCGAGAGAGACTCGGCTCTCGTGCCCATCACTGGATCGAGACCTGGCTCGGGTATGTATTTAGAGGGAGCTGCATTTAAAAGGTTTTTTACCTTACTACATAGCATGCAGTAAGGTTAAAAAAAAAAAAAACTTTACAACAATTGCAAAGTGGACTTGAACTTAGAAAGTGAAACTTTGCTATGTTATCCCTACGACAATTGCTGCAGATGCAGTTGGTGCCTCCAGAACTACATCTTCCAAGGCCTTTTTTTCCCCTACACACTGTGTGGACAGATTTTTGGGAGTCCAGGCAGCTGCATTGTTTTTCTAGGAATGAATTTGATGCGTACTCGTGGAGTGCAGGATATTTTTATTGTGATGTGGTGCCTGGGTTATCCACTTTAGTAGTTGGTGAAGCCTTCCTTTGTGTTCCCTCACAGGTAAAATTCTAACAGATGACTTTGCAGACAAAGAAGGGTTGGAGATGGGAGATGAATATTTTGCAAATTTGGACCACATTGAGAGCGTAGAAAACTACAAGGAAGGTTACGAAAGTGACGTCAAGTCGTCTTCTGATAGCAGCGGCGTAGACCTCAAGGAAGACCAGGGAGAAAACACCGGCACTGATGACCAGGAGGAGTCCCAAGACAGTTCGGACGACAATTTTGGAAAGAATGAGGACATCACAACCAGCTCTGTATGGAGGAGCTATGCTACACGGCGGACAACTAGGGGACAGAAAGAGAATGGGGCTGTAGATACCTCCTCTAAGGACTCTGCTTTAGCCAGACAGACCAGCCAAGAGGAAAACGCAGACTGCAAGCTGCCCGAGGAGACCTCCAAGAACAAGGTGGCTTCTTGGTTGAGCTCCAACACTATGTCGGACTCATATTTGGACTCTGATAGCCGGTCGTCTCTCAAAATGGGAGATGTGGCAGATTTGGAGAAGCACGTCAAGAAGGAGGAACCTGCTAAGGTGAGAGTGGTCTGCTGGTAACTGGTGAAATGTTTGTTTTTGGAAGGAGTGTCCATCCTCCACATAGTTGCAGGCCTTCCAGGATTTGACAGTGGTGGGTGGGTTGCTTTGCTTAATTGAAGATTCTGGCCGGGATTAGCTTTTTACTTCGCAAACTGGCAAAGAAGTCCTCTGCCATCCTTATTAGTTCACTATGGGAGCCCTCTGTCCTTGTGTAGAGCCTCTCTGCATTCCTTGCTTGCTGGCCTCTCCCAAGCTCAATAAGATCTGAAGGGATTTATACTATTAAATTGATTCTAACCACTTAGCGACCTCCTGCCCGCAATGTACTGCGGACGCTGTAGGCAAAGTGACGTACCCGTAGCACCCACTGTGATGGAAAACAGCGGGAGCCTGTCAGCAAGTCCCGGCCAATGATTTATGGCCAGGATCGGCTGTGTCCAATCACAGGTCAGATGCTCTTGTGTTGGTAAACACAGAGCTCTGTACAGAGGGAGCAATCTGTCAGTTTCTTATCCCTGCCTTTCAGGGATGAGAAACTGAGGAATCTTATTAAAAAGCAGCACACATGACACATAGTTAACCCCTTGATTGCCCTAGATATTAACCCCTTCCCAGCCAGTGTCATTAGTACAATGATAGTGTGTAGTATGGTCACTGATTACTGTATTAATGTCACTAGTGATGTCAGTGGCAGTTAGTGAGTTCCCCCCAGGGTCAGTGTCAGGTTGTCCGCCGCACTATCGCAATCCCATTATAAGTCGCTGATTGCTGCCATTAGTATTAAAAAATTATAGTATATATCCCGTCTTTTTTAGGCGCTGTAACTTTCACGCAAACCAATCCACATACACTTATTGGGATTGTTTTTATGAAAAACATGCAGCAGAAAACGTTTGTGCCCAAATTCATGAAGAAATTAGATTTTCTTTGTTTTATTAGATATGTTTCTTAGCAGAAAGTAAAAAACATTTTTTTTTTTTTTTAAATTTTCTCTTTTTTGTTAATATAATAAAAAAAAAAATACTGATCCAATACCACCAAATGAAAGCTCTATTTGTGTGAAAAAATTATATAAATTTTGTTTGGGTACAGAGTTGCATGACCGCACAATTGCCAGTTAAATTAGCGTAGTGCTGAATAGCAAAAATGGCCTGGTCATGAAGGGGGGAAGAACCTCCCGGAGATCAAGTGGTTAAAGGTTTGTTTTTTATTTTTTTACTTACCTGCTCTGTGTAATAGTTTTGCACAGAGCAGCTCCAATCCTCTTCTTCTCAGGTCCCCAATTCTCCTCCTCGCTCGCCCCCCTTGACTAGTGCCTCCAAAAGCAAGTTGCTGGGGGGGGGGGTGCACTTCTGAGCCACAGCTCTGTGTGTCCATTCACACACGGAGTTGTGACTCGGCTCCGCCCTCTCCGCCTCCTGATTGGCTCAATGGCTTCTGCAGCTGCCAAAGACAATCGGGAGTGTGAGTCCCTGGAGAGCCAAGGTTTTCATGGACATCGATGGATCAAAAGGGGGCTCAGGTAAGTAATTGGGGGGGGCTGCTGCACACAGGTTATTTTCTACGCATGAAGGTAAAAAAAAACCTTGTGCTTTTACAACCACTTTAAGATAAGATATAGGGTAATGTAGAAATGGGGGTTGATGAGGGGGTAGAACCATAAATGGAACTGTCCGATAGTTGCCACACTTTATTAAATTGGCCAAGATAATCCCCAGCCAAAGCAGTTAAGTATTCCATAGCTCGTAACTCCGCTATAGCAATAATAAGATAGTTTTTGAGAAGGGACCTTTACTGATTTCCAGAGCCTCAGAATTGATCATCTTGCATAGAATGTGTGCCCTCAGTTTTTTGGAACTTTTAGGAATCCATTTAAATGGAAGTCCTAAAAAGCAACCTCCAAAACCTGTTCCAATACTACCTGAACCGAAAACCTTGAAATCTGGGGGCAAAAGCAGAAAATGTGGGCAAAAGTTCCCGTATCCCCAGAACATCTGCCCCATGTCTCAACTGGATTTATAGTGTGTAAAACCAGAGGGGTTTTTTACCAATGCACTGGTATTTTGTATATATTTTCCTAAATAACACATCGGGAGGCTTTGGAAGCAGCATCCCATATGCCTACTGACTAGAGATATAGTCCGATAGAGAGCGTCTGCCACCACTGTTTTTTTTGGGGGGGATTTGCAATATAAACGAAAAAAGACTGAAAATTTGGGGAAAAATTGTATTCACTTTCTGCTATAAAATTACATCAAGTAAATATAGGGTTATACCGTGCTAGAGCGTAAATAAACCTATACAGCAGCAACAAAAACTGATTTTCACTCAGATGTCTCCACAGTGCGAAAAGTTGTATATAAATAAGTTGTGCTCATGTATAACGTGAGTAATTACAAAAAAATGAATAAATGAAATGAAGAGGGAAATACAAATATAAGTCTATATGTAAAGACTCTGCATAAAGAGAAATGAAGTCCACGCAATAAAAGATTCCACAGTGTGAAAGGGGGTGATTCCAAGTCACTTTCACCGTCGCCAGGGAGATGGGAGGTATCCTGAATAGAAAGAGCCCACTCAGTATGTGGGGACTCTTACCGGAACTGGTGGACCCCCTAAAGAGCAAGGTCATATACCCCAGCAGACTTAGCCCTCTGCAAGGTCTAGAGGTCCTCCTTGTCCCTGGAGCTCTCCGGCAGTGGCTGGAAGTCCTCTACAGTATCCAACTTGAAAATAAGAAGTCATGTCTAAAGGGCGCACTGTGACATAAGTCGCCAGTGCGGAAAGATAAAGACTCCAATGGTGTAGTAACGTTTAAACAAGGGGTAGCCTTTATTGCTAAAAAAGCAAATGGATACAACTAAAATGATCATAAGAACAGCCAGCAAAAATTGTAAAGACACCCATACTTCCGGGGTTAACGTGGGGCGTAATGACATCAGCGCGTAGCTCCGACTGACATGTTTCGTCATACGTGACGTCTTCCTGGGGCTATAAAATTATATCGACTAAACAAAAAAAAAGACCTCAAATTTCTTTAAAAATTTGGCCAAAATGTATTCTGCTACGTCTTGGAAAAAAAAATCCCAATAATTGCATATTGAGTGGTTTGCGTTGAAGTTTTTATAGCACCTACAAACGATGTGTATTTATACTGGAATTTTTTTATATATATATGGCAGTTTATAATAACAGTGGTCAGTGACTTATAATGGGACTGTGGTAGTGCGGCGGATAATCTGACGCTGGGGGGAACTGACTAACAGCCATTGACCCAGTGGCACTATTACAGTGATCAGTGATATACGCACTCACTGTACTAATTTAACTGGCTGGGAAAGAGTTAAATGTGTGCCTGTCCGTATAATGTTTGCTACTTTTACTACTGGACCTCTAAGTTTTTCACCCTTTCTTTGCAGGGATAAGAAAAAGAGATCATTCCCTCTGTACAGAACTCAGTGTTGTCAACACAGAGCTCTGGGCTGTAATTGCACAGAGGCGATCAGCAGGTCCCGGCCATAAATCATTGGCTGGTACCTGCTGACAGGCTCCCGCTGTATACAATCACAGCGGGTGTCCTGGCCGAGGGGTGCGCATGACTGCACACTAAACCTGGAAGTAGGTAGCAACATATGGGTACGTTGCTTTGCCTGAATCAGTCATCCGTCCTCAGTACATTGCAGGCGTGCAGGGAGTGGTTAAAGACTTGTATCGCCTGTTATCATATTTCATACATCCATATGTAGGGTGAAACGTGGTCACATTACTCTAGACACCCACCCTCAACTCATTTAGGGTTTAGAACAAATAACTATAGGTATAAAGAGACTGATGTTTGATCCACACAACGTTCCTTTGTTGAACTCCTCTTCCTGTTGATACCTGCAGAACCAGTTAGGTCACTGTGTTGTGTGGCTAGCGGTTTAAAAAAGAAGGGACGAGCTTTAGAAGCAAAACCACCCACAATACTTGGGCTGCGTTGCTTGTACAGCAAACAAATGGCTAACTATAAAATGGGAAGAAACAGAGGGAATTTCTTGCTGTACCTTCTTCTCCGCCTATAGTAGAACTGATCCCCTAGAATGGTGGGCTCCAAGCTGCGTCCCGAGGGCCAGATGTGGCCCTTTGCTTGCTTTTATCTGGCCCTTGGGGCATTATTCCCCCCACCGTCAGTAATGGTGGGACTTGGTTCCTGCCACTGACAATGGGAAACTATTCTTCCCACTGACAGCAGTGATGGGGCACTATTCCTCCCACTGACACCAATGATGGGGCACTATTCCTCCCAATGACACCGGTGATGTGGTTTTATTCCTCCCACTGACAGCAGTGATGGGGCCCTATTCCTCCCACTGACAGCAGTGATGGGGCCCTATTCCTCCCACTGACAGCAGTAGAAAAATGTAAAATAATGCATTTGGGTGGCAAAAATATGAATGCGATCTATACACTGGGGGGAGAACCTCTGGGGGAATTTACTATAATTTACATGAACAGTATGACAACACGGTAATACTCTCCGGTATAAAGTGATCCCTGGTACCCGACGCATTTCTGGTTAACCACTTCCCGCCCGGTCAATAGCATATTGACGTCCGGTAAGTGGCTCTGTTATCCTGATGTCCAGCAGGACCACATGCCGGCGCGCACCCTGTGGTAGTGCATAGCGCAACGATCGTGAGTGCGGCGTGTCACTCTGACACGCCGCATCTCCGATCGTGGTAAGGAGCCTTTGTCAGAGGCTTCTTACCAGATGATAAGCTGTGACCAATCACAGCTGATCGTCGCGTGAACCAGTAAACGGCATTCCTCAGTTTGCGCTGACAGGAAGAGCCGATCGGCGGCTCTCCCTGTTGGGGGGGAGGAGGGGTCTGTGCTGATAAGCAGCACATTGATTATCAGCACAGCCCCCTCAGATGTGCCAATCACATGCTAATAAGTGTCCCCATAATAAAAAGACTCACAGTGCCAAGCAGTAACACATCACTACCTCATCGTCAGTGCTGCCCATCGGTGCCACCCGTCAGTGCCAATCAGTGCTGCATATCAGTGCCCATCAATTCTACATATCAGTGCCGCCTCATCAGTGCCCGTCAGTGAAGGGGAAAACAAAATTTTATGACAAACTGGGAAAAACCTTTTTTTTTTTTTTTTTTTTTTTTTTTTTTTCCAAAAATTTTGGTCTTTTTTAGTTTAGCAAAAAATAAAAAACCCAGCAGTGATCAAATACCACCAAAAGAAAGCTCTATTTGTGGGAAGAAAATGATAAAAATTTAGTTTGGGTACAGTGTAGCATGACCGTGTAATTGTCATTCAAAATGTGACAGCGCTGAAAGCTTAAAATTGTCCTGGGCAGGAAGGGGCAAAAGTGCCTGGTATTGAAGTGGTTAAACACCTTTGTCAGGGGTATAGGATAAGAGTAAGTATAGTCACAATTTGTTTTTTTTACATGCAAAAATGATTCCACAACAAGAGAATGAATAGGTGAAGCAACTGTACGAGAGGGGGCGTAGATGGGCGCCAAACAGGAAGCGGTGAATTCTTAAAACCCCATAGGTTCCAGGTTAGGTATCTACCTATCAGGTAATACAAGAAGTGGGTTCTGATGGCCTGACAGGACGTTGTCCAATAACAAATAGAAATAAATGATCAGGGCCTTAAATAAGGCTCCTAGTTAATAACGCCAGGACTTTCAAATGTCATGTATATGAGTCATCCCATATGTATATTTGTGTGGGTCCCAACAGCTGGCGACTCCCCGCTCTGCAGATGTACCAAATATGTTCTTCGCTGTATATCCAATGAAATGTTCTCCTATCTGTTGAGCTGCTGTGTGGTTATATGACTTTTTTTCTTTGACCTCTTTTCTCTCTTCCAACTCAGGAGTCTGAAGATGGCAAGCCTTCAGGGTAAGTGCAGATTACTACACACTAAATAGTCTGCGGGTTAAGGCCTCTTGTATAAATGTGTGTTCCCTATAACAGCCGGAAAATCTGATTCTTTCCTTTTTTCAAGTAGAACTAGAGATCACATCAGAACATCTGGGTATCACAAGACAGCATCTGTCCATAGACAGCCATCTGTATGTTTTGTTCTTATATGTGGCTGCTGTCTATTCTCTTTATTTAATCTGCTTTATCTCACAGGACTGGAGAGGGCAATCGAATGTACGGTTATAATCCGGCACCAGCTAAGCCTGAAGGAATCAAGAGGCCAATAAGTAAAACTGCCATGCACCAGATTAGACGCCAGTCCAATGCCCAGTCTAATGATGTAAGAGCTTGTCCTTCGGCTTCATTTACATTTGTTTGTCGTGCATCTAATCGTATCATCGGTATGGCATTGTTAAAATTCATTATGTTTCAGTTGGACAAATTTGGGCCATTTTACTGGAATTGTGCTTTAGAAAAAAAAAAAATTACGAGCAGGCAGGCACTTTTTGCAGAAGAGACACGCTATGTAGGGACACAAGGTGGGCACCCACGAGGTGCAGTATCATTAGATGTTTAACCCTGTCGCTGCCAGGCCCTGCGCTCCACTTTTAAACTCAGCTGGCCGGACCATGTTTACAATTTTTCCATTGCCTTTTTATTTTTGCACTTCTAGCTTTCAGAGTTTTGTAAAAGACCCCCCCAAACCATATATTTTCTGAAAGCACAGGACCAGTTGCATAAAAAGAAGGTGCTACTGATTTTTAAGGCCTCCACGATCTTTGTGCAAATGTTTTTGCTAAAAATGCACGAAAATCATTATTGGCAGATAAAAACGCAGCACATTTTACAAAATTCCTACTAAATATAAAAGCTTAACCTGTATTGAGTTAATAAATAATATTTGTAACTTTTAAATTGTGCCTTTTTTCGAACAGACGCAAACTGGTAAATATCCAAATTTCTCTAAAGATCTGAAGGTTTTATTTTTTCCCTTACAGCTTTAAGAATTTGTGAAAGACCCCCCCAAACCATATATTTTCTGAAAGCACATGACCTGTAGAGTAAAAAAAAGTGCTGCTGATTTTTAAGGCCCCGCAATATTTGCGAGGCTTTAAAATGTTTATCAAAACAATATGTTCGCTAAAAATACACTTAAAACCTTTATTAGCAAATAAAAACCTAGCTAATTTTACAAAATATCTGCTAAAGCCCTACTAAATATAAAAGTTTAACCTGTATAGAGTTACTAAATAACACACATTTGTAATTTTTACTTTGCCCCTTTTTGCAAAATGGTGAAAATCGAATGTATGCAAAAATGTAAATATCCATATTTCTCTAAAAATTTAAAGGGTTTCATTTTTCCCTTACAGCTTTCAGAATTTGTAAAAGACAACCCCTACCCCCCCAACCATATGTTTTCTGAAGGCACATGACCTGTAGAATAAAAAGAATGTGCTACTGATTTTTAGGGAATGTACGCAAATGTTTATCAAAACAATGTTTTCACAAAAAGTATACGAAAATCATTAGCAGATACCAACACAGCAAATTTTACAACATTTCTGCTAAATTCTTACTAAATATAAAAGCTTAACCTGTATTGAATCAATGGATAAATATTTGTCAATTTTTAAATTGCGCCTTTTTGCGAAATGGCGAAAATAAAACGTACGCAAAAATGTCTCTAAGATTTTGGAGGGTTTCATTTTTCATTTACAGCTTTGAGTTTGAAAAATACCCCCCAAACCATACATTTTCTGAAAGCACATGACCAGTAGAATAAAAAGGTGCTACTGAATTTTCTAACCCCACAATACTTGCGTAAATGTATATCGGATCACTATTTTCACTGAAAAAAAGGCAAAAAAAAAAATCCTTATTTGCACATAAAACCACAACTTACAAAATTCCTACTTAGGCCTCACTCAATGGGGTGAGCTACATTGTATGCCCAAGGAAGGCTGTGTTTACCCACATGCGGATCCACAGGAGTTCTGTGCATCCCTGTGCAGGCAGTCCTATTCCCTGTGCAGGCAGTCCTATTCATGTCAACTGGGACGCAGAGGCTGCAAAGGCAGATTTGACATTCATGCGGGTGTAGGTGCATGGCCCAAAGACAGATAGTGTGAGTTCAGGGACATGCACCCACATGGATATGAAGTTGGGAGCAATGTCTTGATGCAGCAATGAATTAGACTGCCTGCACAGAACACCTGTGCATTCCTGTACAGCCACTGTGTCCTAATTGACCTCAATGGGATTGCCTGCATGGGATGCACAGAACACCTGTGCATCCCTGTGCAGCTAAACATGGTCTCGCTGTAGTATGGCCCCCGTGAACAAGGCCTTTGGTCTTGTTTAGACTTGCGGTTGGGGGCAGCAAAAATGCACGGCGGAGCTGCGTTTTTGCCCCCTCCCCTAAAGGGGCGCGCCAGTCTCCTCCCAAAAAATTAAAAGTCAGCTGCTACAAATACTGTAGCTGCTGACTTTTCATAAAAGGACACTTACCTGTCCAGGGATCCAGTGATCTGAATAGACTTCGGGTGCAGGTGCCTGTATCTTCACTAGGGGAAACCGGCAGTGACGCTTTCACAGCCGGTTTGCTTCTGCATATGAGCAAGTTGCGTTGCGCTTTGTGAATGGTCCCGTATTCTTCTGTATGTGTCTCAGAATGCTGCAGAGGCAACAAGGAGGGGACAAACCGCTTCGTAGATTGCGGCTGCGATCTTTCGTGGGTACCCTGGAAGTGCTCCTCCCCCCTTCCCACCCACAAAAGTGCCAAATGTGGCAGGGGGGAGGGTCAAACGAGCAGAGCTTCCCCTTTTGGGTGGAGCTCTGCTTTAAGCTGTAATAGGGTGCTGATGCTGCGATTCTTTGCGTGACCCAACTTGTAGCGATGTCTTCTGCCGAACACTACACATTCATGTCAAGGAGAAGCGCCGCCAACTCCCCGCAATCTTGAGCAATGCATGTGGTTGTGGTGCATTTGTTGGTAAAATTTTAGGTAAATTGCTCTGATCAGCCACTGATCAGGGGAATCGGTTTGTTCAGCAGCGCCTGCTGAACATTTATACTACAAGTTCATGGTCACTCAAGTGACCATGAGCTTATAGCAGAAGGAGAAATGAGGTCTGTAGCCAGCTGTAAGCAGTGCTGTAGGTCCATACAACATATGGACCTGGCAGCGAAAGGGTTAATGTAGCAAAAGGCCAAATACAGTATACACTTACAGGAGGAAAGGGTAAAAACGCCATGTAAATAGCCATGTAGAAAGGACAATCCACCCCAAGGAGCCACGAGAGAGCGTCGGCTGCCGGCATTCAGTCAAATCCACCAAGCCCGGAAGTCGCCGAACCACCCTGCAGCGCAGAAATGGATGCGACGTCACACTGTGGACAGGGGAGTTGCTATGGTAATGCGTTTCAAAGCTTCTATTGGCTTCTTTTTCAAACCCCTTTTAAAGTTTGAGAAAGAAGCCAATAGAAGCTTTCAATCGCATGTTAACTTTTGTCTGGAAAAGCTTTCTAGAGAAGACTTTTATCCATGATCTGAATTCTGCATCTTGAGTTAGAGGGCTTCTTGAGTACACTGTCAGAGATTAGGTGGTTGAGGAAAATGGAAAGATAGCGCTGGACCCGTAGGTTTATTTTACTGATATCTTAAGGTATTACTGTTGGTGTAAATGATCTGGTTCCTGGGCAGGCATCTTTTACACCCCAGAGGATATCCACAGTCTCCTTGGCTTGTAGTGTAATGTAAGAAGGGTTAGATACAACTTTATTCCATTACAGGTTAGAAGTACAGATCAATAAATATCCAATGCGTTTCGGGGGTTGACTGGCAACCAAGCGAACAACCAGTTGTGAACTGGACCTAAAATGGTATTCCAGTGTGAGTTAAAAGCACAGGCCTAATCTGCAGCTTGTTTGATAGCCCTGATAAAAGAACAAGAAGGTGCTTCTAAGTGTAGTATTCCAACAGTTTAATAAGCATAAGGTTAAAAATACTTACAAGATCCAGCATGTATAGGCAGACTCATCAAAATGATAATCCCGGCTGCTGTCATTAAGCTCCACAATGCTATGCCGGCCACCAGCTGCAGGAGGAAGAGCAAGGGGGGCAAGAAGGTGGCTACACTTATGGAACGTACGTACCGGATGTGACGTTAGATGGGCGGTCGATCCACACTACTACCCTGATGTGCGGTCCTTGAAAAGTCTATAATACAGGCTGTTCATGCATGTCTGATGTTTGTTCTGTGCCACCAGGAGGTGCTGACCTTGTCCAGTAGTTCGGAGAGTGATGTGGGAAGCGGGGCAAAGAAGACCACCACCCAGGCCAACGCTAACGACAGCGATGATGTCCAAACCATTTCTTCTGGTTCCGATGTAGACGAGGACAAGAAGAACACAACCGCCACTACTGGTACAAAGAAAGCGCAACGTATAGGTCAGAGGGTATTGAATTAAATTACACAGGGGGGTCCGGTCAGGAAAACCTTATTTCAGCAGAGGTCCGAATCTCATGCATGTGCTGATGGCTCAGGTCCTTCACATTACAGCCCCCTTCTCCCTTTACATCTCAGAATCCTTCTATCACAGTGCCCTCCCCCCATCAAAGTCCACCCATTTACATTACAGTCCCCCTCCCCTTTACGGTCACCCATTTACATCACAGTGCACCCATTTACACCTCAGTGTACTCCTCTAAATCACAGCCCCCCCCCCCCCTCCCCTTTATAATACAGTCCCCCATTTAAGTCACAGGGCACCAATTTACATCAGTGCACCCTTTTACATCACTGTGCACCCCTTCACATCAAAGTCCCTTCATTTGCATCACAGTGCACCCCTTTAAATCACAGCTTCTCCCTTTTGATTGCAGCCTCCTTAACAGCACAGCCCTCCTCCCTTTTACATTAGTGTCCTCATCCCCCCCCTCCTTCTCCTTACATCTCACCCCCTTTCCAGTCCTACATTACACAGCAGGGCAAAGGGCAGGAAATGCTATAACTCTGGATGGAGGGCCGGAGCTTCTCAATTTTTCCTGATAACAAGTGGATAATTGCTTGCTAGGATCGCCCCAGTAGCCAATCGCCCACTGTTAACTTGCCCAAGCCTGTTGTACCTCCCTCCCTCTGCCCTGCTGTGAAGATGACGGGAGTGGTGGGGGGGGGACACACAGGCTGCGGCAGTCGGGATCCGCACCACGGTCCACCATTTAGTGATGCTTAGTTAGTATAGGATGTCTTTGAAGCATTAATGCTTGTGGTCATGTAAATAGTTATAACGGCATATAAGCAAGCAATGTGACCGGTTCTGGCAGTTTTTAGCAGGCAATTTACAAAGGTTTACTCCAGAGCGACAGTCAAATGTGCTCATTGTCACAAAATATTTTTTCTTGAGAAATCTCCAATACAAAAGCAAATAAGCCCTTTACCATATACGTTGTAACTGCCACTGTAAGTTGCTTTGTTGTCACTAAGCAGAAACGCAACACATTCCCTAAATGGCATCCTGTTAGATTGATGCTTGCACAGCAATCCTTTAGCACAGTGGTTCTCAACCTCTCTAGTGCCGTGACCCCTTGATAAAATTTCTCAAGTTTTGGAGACTCCCAACCATAAAATTATTTTCGTAGCGTGGGTTGTCAGCACCCAAGGCAAGACAAGTAATTTGCGCCCCTAACCCACGGACATTTAGCACTCCCTGAGTCCCTTCCACTCGTACAGTATTAAAACCCCTTATGGTACATTTTAGGATGTACCACTCCTTCTCTTTGTTTTCCTTTCTTTCCCTTTTATCCCTCTCTATCCCAATTTCTTGTTTTTTTTCCCCCATCCCTCTTTCTAGCCATCTTTCTTGTTCTTTCTCTTATTCTTTCTCTCCCTTTTCCTTTGTTCCTCCCCCTCTTTTCCTCTCCCTTCCATGTATTCTCTATTTTTATTCCTTCTCTTACTCCTTGGTGGGGGGGGGAATGGGATGAGTGGCAATGTTGGCGGGGAGTTCTGATCAGCCAACTTAGGTGCTCTTGATCAAGGTCATCTGCTGATCTGAGAACTGTATTAGGGACTTTTAATAGCAACTATAATCACAGGTAGTGTTACTCACTGTGTCTCCATCTTTGTGGTGTCTCGTAGCAGTGACACCTATGCCGAAATCAGGAGATAGGGTCTCCTCCAGCCCCTCCCACTTCACATTCCTCACCAGTCAGCTGACCTCTGCCCCCCAGTCATGCCATGAACTGAATGGGCGGCTGCGGGCTCCAGGGACAGCCCTGCTGGGCGGCCACAAAAAGGCTGGGAGAGCGGTGCAGGCTTCAGAAACAGCCACGGATTTGGTGACCTCTGGCAAATCATCATTTGACCCCCGAGGGGGTCCCGACCCCCAGGTTGAGAACCACTGCTTTAGCAGGTGATGTGAATGCCCTCTAGTGGCTACAAATGTGTATATTAACTATAATTCTGAAATTATGATGCAGCAGCTAATTGTGTTAGTGGAAAACTAAGAACATTTCCTTTCTGAACAGGCCCAGTGAAGAGACAAGTGGCCGTAAAATCCACCCGCGGCTTTGCCCTGAAATCTACCTATGGCATCACGGTGAAGCCCAACATGACATCTGCGGACAGAGGTGATGGAATGATTGGCCGGAGAACAACAAGGCAGTTTTACGATGGAGAGGAATCCTGTTACATTATCGACGCCAAGCTGGAAGGAAATTTGGGCCGATACTTGAATGTAAGCAATTGATCAATCTGCACCCCAAAATATTGTTTGATAAGGCTATTAAAGTGGTTGTAAACCGTCCCTAGTGACTTTTTACTATAGGTAAGCCTAGAATAAGGCTTACCTATAGGTAGTGGAAATATCTCCTAAACGTGCTACTAACCCATTATGCTTTTAATGTGCAGGCTTTGCAGGAGCAAAAGAGGACGTAAAACCCATTAGGGTTTACTTCCTCTTTAAAGCGGAACTTCACCCAAAAGGGGAAGTTCCACATGTTTGCTCCTCCCCCCATGCGCTTGAACATTTTGCACTTTTTGGGAGGGTTCGTGGGGCTAACGGGTACCTGATTTTTCACAGGTACCAGCTCCCGCTTCCACCTGGATTGCCTAGAATCTAGATGATCTGAGTGAAAGCTTGCACCTCTCTCTCAAGTCGCATCTCCGCAAAAGTCTTTAGAGCACAGCTTTGTATTTGCACAGTATATACACCTCGTGTCACTGTCTCCCTGTTTGACCACCCACAATGCCCAAAAAAACCCAAAACTGATAAGCTAAGGGTCTTAACCCCCCCTGGGTTAGCATGCTGCATTAGTATAGGCTAGGGTCATACACTCCCCCCATATGTGGAAGTACTCCTCTTGGCTTGGGCAAGGAGACAAGCAGAAGATATAAGCAGGGTGAGGGATGAAAGAACTATTAAGTGAACCTGTAACATCGCCCTTGATTGACAGGGTCACTTTACATGAGAGGAAATTAAACTTGTATAAAAGAAGAAAATCCCTTGTATTCTATCTGTAGCAAATAAACTTACTATGGAGCAATATTCCCGCACTACTCTTAGGCCTGATATGTGTTCTTATTAACCCATTCCTGCCTGACCTGGGCTCATATGCCTAGAGGATGGGAAGGTCTGCCCAATCATATGACAACTGTGATTGGCTGTCAGTGGTCACATGATCGGGAGCCCCTTCCGAATCATTAATACAGACCCACAGACAGCTTAGTCTCCGTGCTAGAAGCATGCAGGGAGCGCGCTGTCAGCATAGAAATCCCTGCCGCCCATAGACGCATATGTGCTGCCTGTAGGTGTTAGATCTCACCCTCTTTGCTACCACATATATGCGCTACGGGGCGAAGCGGTTAAAGAGATCTGTAATGAGTGGAAGTTGCTATTGCTGGCCTTTCTTTTTGGAAACTGGTCATCTGACTGTCATCCTGATCCAGTGGCTTCAGGTTACTGACTGACTGAAACCAGTATATAGACTTTCCTGGTCTGCAGACTTGTTTTGGGTCAATGATTCCCAATTGATTAGCCAGGGACAGCCAGACATTTTCAGTAGGCCATTGACCATTGCTGTATTTTTTCAGTACAGCGTTTCATAAGAATCCGTTACCACCCAATCCAATTCTTTTCTGTCCTGGCATCCTATTACTAGCTGTGAAGCAATTATTTTTATTTGTGGACAAGTTGTGTACACCTAGGAACAATTTGATCAGATGTTGAGGATCTACTTACACATAGAATGCCCCAAGATGATTTCAGATTAGGAGCATATCAGATAGCAATACCTGTTTGTGTAGGCAAGCATTGCAGAAATCTCATCCCACCACTTTTGTTTTTTTTGTATTACAGCACAGCTGCAGTCCCAACCTGTTTGTACAAAATGTGTTTGTGGACACACATGACCTGCGCTTTCCCTGGGTGGCTTTCTTCGCCAGCAAGTAAGTAATCTGCTTAACATTCCGCCTATTAAAGGGTCACGTTAACCATCGACTCCACAGCGCAATTCTAGTAACTGGCCAGCAGGTGGCACTAGTGACCACACTGTATTGCGCTGTAAGATTACCAGATTTGAAAAGTTTTAGCGCCTAGAACACTGTTGGAAGAAAAGACTATGCAGCCCATTATTTTTTCTTTTATTTTGCGGATAGACCAATTTTTGTCCCAAGCATATTTAAATTCACTTGGGTTGCTCTACAACACTACCTCTGATGGCAGGCTCTTCCAAGCATCCACTACTTTGGAACTGTCTTCTGCTAGTTTGAGGTCATGCCCGTCTTTTTGGTTTCAACTTTAGTACTCTCAGTATGAAGCTGAGATCAAGAACACGGGAATGTGCAAACTAGCAGGAGGAACATCCAGAAGTAATGTAAGAATGTATTTTTCTGAAATGGTATTGGAATTTTGGAACAGACTTCCAGGAGGGGTGGTGAGTTAATCAACAGTAAGTCTTGTAAGAGTTGGGATGGCAGATTATGACACCGATTAGCAGCTCAGATTGTGGCCAGACACAGAAAGCTGTGGAGCCCGAGTGCTCGACCAATAATGGAGTGTGCCTCATTTCTTTCTTCATAGTTTCCCTTTAACCCCTAAACATAGGGCGCCTCCTGGCCCTTAAAGAGTGTTCTAATGCCGGGGCAAGTTTTCTGATCATGTGACCGCCGTGATTGGCTGTCTCAGTGGTCACATGATCGGAAAGCTCCTGATTGCAAGTAGAGATCGGGAGCTTTCCATTAGCTGCTGGTAAGGGTACTTTCACATCTAGACAGCCCCCACGGTAGCAGTAAAGCGCCACTCGCTTTAGCAGCACTTTACTGGCACTGCAGCGCCGCTAAAGAAGGGGTTAAAAGCAGCACTTCGGCAGCGCTGCCCATTAATTTCAATGGGCAGGGGCGGTGCAGCAGCGGTGTATACACCGCTGCTGCACCACCCCAAAGATGCTGCTTGCAGGACTTTTTTCCCCGTCCTGCAAGCGCACTCGGCCTTTCACACTGGGGAGGCATGAGAGGCGCTTTGCAGGTTCTGTTTTTAGCGCTAAAACGCCTGAAAAGTGCCCCAGTGTGAAAGGGGTCTGACTGTGCCGGGGACGTATAAGGCACGTGCTCTCTGCACTGCTCTGGCTACATTTTAGTACACATATATGCGTCTCTCGGCGGGTGGGCCTTAACGCCAAGAGGCCACATATATGCGTACCAGCACGCGCTCCCAGCACAGTTATTGACAGCTAACCGAAAAGCTACCGCCACTGTGAAGATGTTAAAGTGGGTAAAGAAATTAGAATACCCATGGTGGATTTAGTTGCAGTTTCCAGGGCTGTCATGCTAATTCTGGCTTTGAGAATTAGTGGGTCTCTTACCCTCAGTGGTGTTATGGGGGTGTGGGGGGAGCGGATGGCACCGCACTGGGGTGACACCCGCCAGCAGGGTGACACTTTGCTACTCTGGGCACCTGCACTGTGCAGCCCCACCCTGCATATCCTCCAGGGACCAGACCGACGCTT
Organism: Aquarana catesbeiana; assembly: GCF_042186555.1. Classification (NCBI taxonomy): domain Eukaryota; kingdom Metazoa; phylum Chordata; class Amphibia; order Anura; family Ranidae; genus Aquarana; species Aquarana catesbeiana. The sequence continues at coordinate 186,918,658 of NC_133336.1, forward strand.
CAATGAATGACTCGCTCTGTTTTTGTGTGTGGCAGGCAGGACAGGTGATGGCTGCTTATCGGTGCTGCAGTGCATACCTAACCTAAGAGCCAATGGAGCCTAGCCTAGGCTCCTACCCCACGCGGATTTACATGGGGGGTAATTTGCACTGAGGGAATTACACTGGCAGGGAGTGGGGATTATACTGGGGGAAGTACACTCGGGGGGGGGGGGGGGGGTTTGGGATTTACACTTGGCAAATTTTGCATTGGGGGGAATTACATTGGGGGAATTTAATGCTGGGGATGGCTTTTCTACTGGGTGGATTACACTGCGGGGGGAGATTGCACTCTAGAGCAGTGATGGCGAACCTTGGCACCCCAGATGTTTTGGAATGATATTTGCCATGATGCTCATGTACTCTGCAGTTTACATGAGCATCATGGGAAATGTAGTTCCAAAACATCTGGGGTGCCAAGGTTCGCCATCACAGGCCTAGGGGATTGCACTGGGAGGATCACATTTGGGGATTGTAATTGGGGGCATTACACTTGGGGGACTACATTGCGAGGATTACTGGGGGGGGGGGATTACACTGAGGGGATTTACATGGGGGGGGGGGGGTAATTTACACTAGAGGGAGTAAACTGGGGAGGAGATGGGGGGTTTACACTGGGAGGATTCACACTGGAGGGATTGCATTGGGGGACATTACACTTGCATGTTTACACTGGGGGGGATTTGCGCTGGGGATCGCTTTTCTACTGGGTGGATTATACTGCAGGGGATTAAACTGGGGGGAAATACACTGAGGGGTGGGATTGGATTACACGAGGGGAATATACGCTGCTTGATTACACTGGGAGGATTTAAACTGGAGGGATTGCATTGGGGGATTAGATTGGGGTCAGTACACTGTGGGAATTTACACGGGGGAGTTTACACTCAGGGATTACACAGGAGGGATTTACATGGGGGGGGGGGGGGGGGTGCGGTGCCAACCCTAGTGACTCCACCCCTAGTGACGCCACTGCTTAACTTGGAACAGATAGGCAACATTGCAGTTAACATTCTTCAGTCTTTGCTGACAGCATGCTTATTCCAGGTCAGTGACTTTCTAGACAGTGAAGTTAGAAGCACCATGGCAGCCCTGGGGCATGCATTTAGGAACAAAGCCATCGGTAGCACTGAAGTACTATATAATGTCCCACTTTATTCTGCCTGCCCTTGCCTCTTTACCCTATGAATGATCTCCAGTTAACTCCCTATGACCTTGTTTCGTAGGAGGATACGAGCCGGCACAGAGCTGACCTGGGATTATAACTACGAGGTGGGAAGTGTGGAAGGCAAGAAGCTGCTGTGTTGCTGCGGATCCACAGAATGCCGGGGGCGCCTCTTGTAACCTCCATCCTGCCAATTACAGAAACCTATCCATGGTGCTAAAGACCTTCAAGAAATCTGTCCTAAAGGAGATATGGTAGCTGCTGATGCTGATCTCTTGCTGAAAATGCAAGTTGTCTGGCTGTTATGCTGATCCTGTGTTTTTTGTTTTTATAGTGTGAACTACTTCCCTGGAGAAAATAGGCAGATCATGAGAACCAAAATTCATTATCTGCATACTAGTTCTTAGCCAGTAGCTTCAAGTAATAAAACAGAAGGAGCAGCATAATGGCTAGGCAATTAGCCTTTGAGTCATCATCCAGGGCAACCTCTGTTTTCTGTCAGGAAGGATTTCCTTTATTTCATCCATTTTACAGTCGTCCGTCTCTTTTTTGCTTCCCCCACATTGTCTCTGTAGGAGATGCCGCTGCCTATTGATGAAGTGCAGTAATGGAGAGAAGCTCAGTCGCATAGTCTTTATTTGTAGAGTTAAATGTTTGATACATTTTTTTTTTTCCATGTTAAAATAAACTGAGTTTAATCTTAAATGTGCTATGGTGACACTTATTGGACCTAACATATTTGTGATTCGGCTGGGTTTGTCATCAGTGGGGTACGTGTCTGTGACAGACAGGAGCATGGTTAGATCTAGGCTGTCTTGCTCTTATGCTGTTTAACATCTTCCCACTTGGCCTATAGCAGATTGACGGCCGGACGGTGACTTTACCATCATGACTGGATGTCATATAACTTCCTTCATAACAGGCCGCTTGTGCATGCCCCCAGCAGATCAGTGGGGCGGTGTGTCCCTCACAACGTGGTGCGGTGTATCCCTTGGACACACTGTATCTACGATCACGGTAAAGAGCCTATGACTTCGGCTCTTTACTATGTGATCAGCTGTGTCCAATCACGGCTGATGACAGTGTAAATAGGAAATGCCAGTTATCGCCATTCCTCTCTTCATGCTGATAGCACGTGAGGAGAGGAGAGCTGATAAGTGGCTTTTCTCAGCGAGGACGTCTGCACTGAGGTCGTGCAGCCCTGCCAGTAATGCCCACCAGTGCTGCCGTTCAGTGCCCACCAGTGCTGCCATTCAGTGCTTTATATCTGTGCAAATCCATGCCCATTAGTTCTTCCTCATCAGCGCACATTAGTGAAGGAGAACAATTACTTGCAAAATGTTATAACAGAAACTGAAAAATTTTTTTCAAAATTCTTTCTGTTTAAAAAATGACAAAAATTTAGTTGGGGTACAGTGTTGCATGGCTGCGCAATTGTCAGTCAAAGTGTGACAGCGCTGAAAGCTGAAAAGTGGCCTGGGCAGGAAGGGGGTGAAAGTGCCCGGTATTGTTGTCCTGCAAAGAGACCCTGTCCCCAAACCTTTTTTTATAAAAATCTTCCATAAGATTGTGTATTTCATATATTTTTTGCATGTTATATACCTGTAAAAGCCTACCTTGTGTGGACACCCAAAAGCCCCGAGACTGCTGTTGGGTGCCGCCATCTTGGATAGGATGTCGGCAGACTCTGGCACTGTCATTCCCTTTAGCTCCTTTTTAGAATTCTACATAAAGGTTATGGAGGTGGATTAAAGAGCAGGACCAGCAAGGATGGCAAGTGGGCACACCAGAAGAGGAGAGGGTTCTGATGTCCAAGGAAGAGGTGGCTGTGCTAGTGAATTGGCAAGTCAGTTTTTCTAGCAAATTTAAGAGCCTAGCGCAGGTAAAAAAAAAATATATATATATATATATATATATATATATAATATACTACTGTAAATCGGCATGTACAATATATTTTTTTTCTGTGCTTCTACCTGCATTTTTTTTACGCAACATGGTCTTTTTTTTTTTTTTTTTATTAGGATTGTATTTTTTTGAGTTTTTTCAAAACGGTTACAAACGCACTCAGACATAATAAACACACCCAGAGACTGTAAAAAGAAAGGAACTCAGATTTGTTAGAAACCGCTCCGATGTCGTTTGCATACAAAGCAAGGCACTTGATCTTGAAAATAAACATACCATCCAACACAGACCAGTCAGTTAGAAAGGTATTCAAACGTGGTAGCTCAGCATATCAGTTACTCATTACAGAGCATCTAGGCATGTAGAACCCAACCTGCGTTCCTATATGCCAGGCATGTCCAAAGTCCGGCCCGCGGGCCAATCGCGGCCCGCGGACCGGTTTCGGACGGCCCGCCTGGTAATTTTGACATATATATCTTTTGTGGCCCCCAACGAATCCCCGAGCGCCGGGGGCCATAAAAGAGAGATATGCTGGCTGCCTTGGAGGGGGCGGGACAAGCGCCGTACAGGATACAGGAGAATTTCCTGTTTACACGGCGTCCTGTGTAAAAGGAAGTCCCGTCTCCTGCGCTGCCATTGGACAATTGTTTTGTCCATCATAGGAGGCGGGACTTTCAATTAAAGAGGCCGCCGTGTAAACAGGAATTTCTCCTGTATATCTGTTGGCGCTCGTCCCGCCCCCTCCCTGTCTCCTTCAAGGCTGCAGATGGACATGAATCAGGCTGCACTGACAGCAATGGTGAGTCTGCATTCATGTCAATGTGGTGGGGGCTGCCGTATTTATGTCAATGTGGTGGGGGCTGCATTCATGTCAATGTGGGGGCTGCATTCATGTGAATGTGGTGGGGCTGCATTCATGTGAATGTGGTGGGGGCTGCATTCATGTGAATGTGGTGGGGGCTGCATTCATGTGAATGTGGTGGGGGCTGCATTCATGTCAATACGGTGGGGGCTGCATTCATGTCAATACGGTGGGGGCTGCATTCATGTCAATACGGTGGGGGCTGCATTCATGTGAATGTGGTGGGGGCTGCATTCATGTCAATACGGTGGGGGCTGCATTCATGTCAATACGGTGGGGGCTGCATTCATGTCAATACGGTGGGGGCTGCATTCATGTGAATGTGGTGGGGGCTGCATTCATGTCAATACGGTGGGGGCTGCATTCATGTCAATACGGTGGGGGCTGCATTCATGTGAATGTGGTGGGGGCTGCATTCATGTCAATACGGTGGGGGCTGCATTCATGTCAATACGGTGGGGGCTGCATTCATGTGAATGTGGTGGGGGCTGCATTCATGTCAATACGGTGGGGGCTGCATTCATGTCAATGTGGTGGGGGCTGCATTCATGTCAATGTGGTGGGGCTGCA